>NC_089584.1:123048355-123348355 GCF_019320115.1 Miscanthus floridulus
CATGCCAATTTCTCAACCTGTAATAAAATATGCCAGGTTACCCCTGGTCTACAAACCACAACAACGCATCCTCCGTCCCTGTTTTCAATCTAAAGAATTTGAATGTGAAATTGGATCAAATGAAGTACCTGCCACACATCAGTTGGAGGAGATGCCACTCGCCTCGGGGAGCTCGGTGGGCACTGCTGGTGAATGTCAGCCAGCGATGCAAACGTGTTGCTGTGCAAAGGATGCAGCCATGAATAGAAGGCATTTTACTGATGTGATCATGTAAATAGAAGGCTTTGATGTAGAGATGTAGTGATGTTCCATGTGCCATTTAATTCATAGCTTTTTTCTCAAGTACTTGGTGTGCAGCCAACATTTGCAAATCCATTTGTTTCACTAAAAGGAATTAGATGATAAGATTTATTTATGTGTTCTCAGATCTCAAGCACAGCAGTTGGAGCAAGCTATTTTTAATCGTGCCTGTAGGAAGCTAAATGTAAACAAATAGATGGGAGTTAAATCTGGTGTGAAATTATCAACCTGTTGAAAGTGAAATTGTCTAAATGTTTTATATTTGTTGGTCCGTCAATACATCCTCGAGAAGTTCATGAGCTTCTGTGCAGTCTTTCTGTTGCAACTTGAGGAGTTCCTTGTGGTACTTCTGAGAGAGTGCAAATTCCTGACAGCATCATAAAGGCCTCTTAGTGACACAGTGATATTGAGATACCACAAGTCATTACAGATCCTTGAGAGGCCTCCCAATCGATCTTTCGGGGGAAAAAAAAGAGGACTCCCATGGAGGGTCAAGCCTAAAGAGAAGATTTGACAACACTTAGTACAAGTTCAGCAAGATCAACAGGTAGTGCAATGGTCTAGCACAGATCGGCTAATTTGGCTAGGCAAGACCCTAGTCCTCCAACAGCCATTTTCTCTTGTACTGAACTAAATCATTTTCTCAGCTACCCAATTCTGGAGGTGCTAACAAATGTACTTTCTCTCAACTGTATCTCACCCATGTACTTGGTTGTTAATTTTAATGAATGCCCTTATAGACATAAACTTAAGCTTTCCTATATATGTAAAAAAATCAGAATGTTAGTGGCTTAACTTATATTGCAAAAAAAAAAAAAACACAGCAGCATATGAGCATAGACCATAGATACAGTATACACTGAATTTAGTCTAATGTGTAATCATACGTACAGTAAACAGATTATATGCTTATTTTAGTTCTCACAACAGCTGCATAGAAATAGAAATGTTTTGATTCAGAAACAGGATTGCTAGTGCATTGCACTTTCAGTTTTCCTATGTGCTATCATGAAACAATATCAATGGTTTCAATAAAAATTGGGATCTGACACCTAGTTAGTTATCAGAATGCTAATTTAAAAGTGACTCACTAAGGTTGCTCCTATATATTCAGCTTCTTTAATTCAAAAAAACTTGTAGCTTTTTTGTTCAGAAACATGCATTAAGCATCTTCTCTTTAGATTGTACCAGCTACTCTGAGTTCATAAGCTGGCAAACAAGCTTTTTTTTATCCATATGCTGCAACTTCATGCAGGGAGTTCAAAATGCAAAAAAAAAAACTTTACAGTCTACTGGCTTGTGTTTTGGGAGCAATTAGCAATAAATTACCAAGCATATTTATGTAAATGTTTTTAGTTTTCTCACAAGCCCTATATATGCATAATGCCACAAGCTGCATCACATCCGCATGTAATTGATCTTTCCAGTTTCTTATAACTATCCATGAAGGGGATGCTTTAGAAATCTGATTAGCATATTCATTATGCAAAGGAGAAGCGTCCCATTGAGCCATTCTGAAGCCCAATGCTTAATGTCATTCACTTTTCATAAGCAGTTTGAGACCTCATTTTGAAAACTACAGTGAGCATCTCATGGATAAATTTGCTAGTTATCTTTGAATCCTTATGCAGCAATATCGTGAAAATAGTAGGAAGCCGGGCCTTAATTGAACTATGGGGTTTTCAGTTTCGAGTTAATTACTCAAATTGTTAAATAATTCGAAGTATAATCGTGCTAAACTATCAAAATAAGTTTGAACATCCCAGGCGAGGACAAAAATGCCATTGACTATATATCAATGTTCATGTGACAACACATTTTAAGTATCATCAGCACAGGTATATATCAATGTCAACATATGCAAGAGACCTAACTTACCTGTTCCTGAGCAACAATTAGTTGTTGGTGTACATACATGAAAAGAAAGGCTCGCACAGACGCAGAGTAATCCAGTTGTACAGAGCTCATTGGAGCATCATCTCAACACTAATTTCTCACAACACTATTAAACCATCTAATGGATGATTAGACAATCAAGTGCGAATTCAATAAACACTCACTCTGTTATTATGACCAATCAAAAAATGTGAAACTGGGAAAAGCAAGTGCATAGAAAATGGATATGCCAGGGCAGCTTTACTGATTATACCTTGAGGATTTCAGGTAGGTAAGAATAGCAGAATCCAATCAACCAAAGGCATCACGCAGCCAAATTTAATTTAAGTGCATTCACGCCGCCACACCAGCAGCTGACCATCTCGTGGCCGCAGCGCCGCAGCAGATCAACCCTCGTGCAGCTCCAATATGTTGGCAAGCAGGAGAAGGGAGAAGGGATCCCAGTTCCCAGAAGGTGAGTAGGGGACTCACCTGGCGGAGATCCGAAGTGGAGAGAAGGTTGGCGGCGGTTCCCTGTTGCTCGTCGTGCAGTGTCGCCGGCCGATGGAGGTGGGCGCGCGCCGTTGCCGTGGTTCGGTGAGGAAGAGCCTCGCCGAGGAGGACGTTGGAGGCCGCGCACGTCCCGCCTGCGCCGCCGGGATGCCGCGCACGGACGCCTGCGCCGCCTATGCCGCCGGTGCCGGAGTCGCCGAATCCTTCCTTGGCGGGCCGGTGCCGTGTACGAAGACCGAGTGCGCGCGCCTGGCCGCGCTGCTCGATTTGCCGGAACACCCCGGCGGTCGGCTCGCGCGACGCGGCACCGGAGCCGGCCCACCGGCTGCTAGGGAGACGACGGCGGCGGCGGGACGACGAGCGCGCACGGGGCAGACGGAGACATTTGGGTTTGGGTTTGGGTTTTTTTTAGTTGTAGACAGAGACTATGAACAAATTGCTAAAAAAAATTGTGAAGGATCACACGTACATGACTACGCTTTCTATCCTACCAGTGCATGACTACGCTTTCTATCCTACCAGTGCATGACTACACTTTCTATCCTACAAGTTGAGTTTGGTCTAGCAGCCATGCAAATTGATGTTGCATCTTATGGCCCTGTTCGCTTTACTGAAAAGCCATGACTAAAAATACTCTTCGCTAATTTATTGTAAAAGAAAAACATCATTCGTTCGCTGAAATAGTACGGCTCATAAGATAAGCTATCAGGGCCTATATATTGTTACGGTTTGCAAAATAGGGCAGTGAACTGTTTAATTGTAACAATCTACGACTTCTTAAAGTTCGCAAAATATAGGAAAGTGAAACGACCTGATTTCCACGAAGGGAAATCCACAGAGTCGAAGTGTAATAAGACCGTTGTAGATCATATTACCCAAATTTTCAGTCGAATACCACATCCATACAACGATAATATCAAAGTACAAATAGTGCGGAATTACATAACTTATTACATCGCCGCATTGGCGGAATCAAAAGTAACATTCATTCAGAAGAGTTTGAAGATAAGATCGCCAAACTCGAGCGTAGGAACGAACCCCTCAACCGTCAAACTCCTCGGAGCTACACTTCTCAGCAGAACCTGTGTGCCAAAATTTATTAGTATGATTTGTACTGGCCACTCCCACCCTATGAGCATTGCTTTGTGGAAATTGGATGCAAGTTGGATATAATCAAAAGGAACCTATAAGGCTGGGGTTTCCTATGTTTTAGCATGTCAAGTATATAATAATAGTTGGTCAAGTTTTAACACCATTCCCACACACATTCCACCCCATTTCCTTTCCAGAGCCAGGTTTCGATCCAGAGATCGATATACCACCATCCACACCATCACCATACCATCGCTCAGTCGACAGGCCAACTCCCTCTCGGCACTGTCTCAAGGCCCGTAGCCCCTGGCTACGACCGACACTCTCTCACGGGGGAAGAAGAGAAGGACTCATCTCACTATCTAGTTTAAGCGAAGCCCAGGAAAGGTCCATAGCCGACTAGTCGGCACATGTATCGATCAATCAACCATACACTCTGCAGAGGTTTTACATAACCACAAGATCTGCCTTCTTCGCTGACCGTCGTCAACTGGGCTGATTCCGGTCGCTAGCTAGCCTAGGATAATGCCACTCTACCATTCAGCCCTGGTACACCCCAAGTCTAGTCTGGGGCGACTGAAACTGTGAGTCATGAGCCGGGTCCATAAGGTCTCCATGAAGTCTCGGAAGGGTGTGGGGGAAATCCTCCGCGCCCCGTACCTCCTTACACTGTCCGCTATCAACCTAGCAGTAGTGGCAATATCCTACCAAGTAGTCCGGCCGTCCCGCATCATATAGGGCGAGTGGTACGTAAGACTTCCCGGTGAATCTGAGTACTAGTAAGTCCTTAGGGATGACCAAGCCAGAATGTCTCCATCAGGGTTTCCATTTACCATGCCACCACAGCACCTCCATCCCGGGCTCCTCCTATCACAGGTTCACACCCAGAACCACCTTATATACTATTTACCCACCACAAGTATCTATTTCCAGGGGTGCCCAGGTAGCACCCTATGGCAAGACTTGCCCCAGGCTCATCGTATACTCCAACTTGGTCGACACAACCATCACCCTCCACACACCCAAGTCACATACACGTAGCACTCTCCCCATAGTACAGATAATATCAGTTTCCACCATGCATTTAGTATAAGCCTAGTAGAAGTATAAGCAATGAAATATAGCAGTAAGCGTGTGTCTAGCCTAATAGCAGGGTATGCAGGGGTAAGGTTGCGTCAAGGTAAAGGCCATCAAGTAAGCATACTACCATGCAAGTCCTATCATAGTATGATTATAGCAGTAAAGTAAAGCAATAGCAGTCCTATATTAGCCATGCGTAATAGGTGCTACAAGATTGGATGGGATGTGGCACCTTTAGTGTAGTCGTCTCCGTTCTCCTCACGGTACTCACGATCCTCGTCCGTCTGGTTCTCCTCTGAGTCTGCAACGATCGCATTATAGTTGCATTAGCGACGTTTATAGAATAACACAAAGAAGCAATGAAAATTCAAAAGAGCCAAATACACTCAAATATGGGTTCATTGTGTAAAGCTCGATTTTAGATGAATTTTGGTCCTGGTTTCGTATTTTTCTGAGGTCGTATGAATTAGTTATGAATTTCCGAAGTTTAATTCATCTCTGAAAATAGAAAAGGCCGAATTAATCCTAGGCTGACACGTGTCACGCTGTGGCTGGTCCACGTGGCATATTGACGTCAGTGTGATGTCAGCATGACGTCATCGGCTCGGCTCTGAGCTGACAAGTGGGGGTCCTGCTAACATCATCTTGACGTCATCAACGTCATCATTTCTAACAGGTGGGGGCCAGAGTTGCTGCCGTCAACAGCTGACGTCACCATGATGTCATCATGACATCACCTCGGCTGTGTTGTTACTGATAGGTGGGACCCGCGTGACATTGTCATGACATCAGCATGACGTCACTTACTGACATGTGGGTCCAGAGTCTCTGTGTCGCTGACATGTGGGGCCAGGTCAATCGTCAACATTGACCGGTCAACGGTCAACCAGGTTGGGTCTCGACTAGGCTTTGGTGGGCCTGGACGGGGCTAGATTTGGGCCGGGGCGGGTCGAACATGTGGCATGCTGTGGCGCTGCCACGTTGTAGCCAAGGGCCTCCACTGGGCTTCGTCCACCGTTCGGCCCACACCGCGTGGCTCACGGTGAACTCATGTTCACGGTCCATGGACCATTGGCTGGGTCTTCGGTGGACCGAGTCCACCCTTCTTCCCTCTAGCCTGGTCTATGTGCACCGGGTGCAGGCGTGTGCAGCCGGTGAGGGGAGTCCTCTGCTTCCATCCCTGGCGTGCTCCCACCGGTGGTGTGCTCTCCGGTGAGCTCCCACAGCAGCGTTGGCATCCAATTGAGGTGGGGAAAAGCTTCGTCAGGCCTCGGCGAATATGGTAGTGGGGTCAAGGTGGCGGCCAGGGCTTCCCAGGGCGTTGGCCACGGTGGTCGGCGGCTTGGTCGTGGCGATGCTCGCCGACGGGGTGGCTCGGGGCTGTTCCAGGGGTCCTGGTGCCCCGTTCCCTTTCAGACGGCTAGCGGGCGATAGGGTAAAGTGTCGACGGTGACCAAAGGGCGTGGCAGAGTCTGCGAGCGGTGGTGGTGCATGGTGGAGCTCCGACCGATGGTCTGGTGCTTGTGGCCAAGGTGTTGCGGCCGACTAACGGGGTCTCGGTCTACGCGGCTATCTTCCAGGCGTCATGGTGGTGCTACAGCCACTTCCTAGTCCGGCGAGGCGGCCAGGTGCGCAAGTGGTGGCCGCGCCATGACGGCGGCATCGTGAGCGCGGCGTGCACGTGCTCTGTTATGGCATCCAAGGGCTAGGAGGAGGTCTCAGCCAAAAGACTCACCGAGTGGTGCTGGCGGCGTTCGGTGGTGGTGCGGTGGCGAGGCGTGTTGTCAGGGTAGGCGCTCAGGGCGGTGCTCCGGCTCCAGTGATTGGCGTCTCCGAGCTCACTGCTCGCCTCTCCTCCTCCGAATTCCTTCTTGGCCCTCTTCTCGCGGTGCGGTGCGGGCTGTTGGGCCACCAAGCGGTGGTGTCGTGGGCTAAGGAACCCCTAGGGCGCCCTGGCGTTGCTTTATAGCCCCGGTGCCCGAGCTCCATCCATGGCGGACGGCTGGCGATGCGTCGAGGGCATCGAACGGTATCGCGGGCGCGGGTGGTTGGCGTGGAGGTTGCGTGGGCGCGGCGCCAAGGGGATAGGGCCAGGTGATTCGCGTGACCCTGGGCCCACGCCTGTCATTTTGGTCGGGACTTGGTCGGAGGAGGTGCCGGTGTGGGGAGGAAGACGACACTGTGGCGGGGGGTGGTGATACGTGGGGTCAGGTTGGCAGCGACAGCGGCGAAGTAGAAAGGCGCGCGGGCTATGAGCAGCGCGCTGGGCTGCCTTGCTGGGCTGGTCGCGCGAGTTGGGCCGGCCTGCGTGCGAAGCAGGGCTGCTTGCAGGGCCGGGTGCTGCCGCGCGCAAGCTAGGCTGGCTTGCTGGGCCAGGTGCTTGCTGCGCGCTAGCGGGCCGAGTAGGCCAAGCCAGCTGCGAGCCTTCTCCCTTTCTTTCCTTTTTCTGTTTTATTTTTCTCTCCTTTGTTTAAATTCAAATTTGATTTTGGAATTTGAATTCAAAATTAGTGTACCTTATTCATTGGAGTTTTAGGTATGAGGCCCACAACATTCTTTTATATATATTAGGAATTTTATTTAGCTATTTTGTATAACAAAAATAGGTGTAGTTTTGTTATACAAAAATAGAAATAGTTTTCTTTTTAAGCATTTATTCTTTGGTTTGATTAATAATTACTTTATGGTTTATTTCTTTAAAGGAGTTGTTAGGCATTACATAAAACAAACGGAAATCCAAATCACCATTTGAGTTAACAATGTATGCTATATTTTATTTGTTAGTATTTAAATAAACATAATTAATAAATGACATGCCATGCTCATGAAATTGTTTAGTTGGTTTACAACTAATGCAACACCTAGGGTTGGCTCCTACAGATGTCACTCAACATTGCATAGGGTAACAACAAAAATTTTGTAGTTGTGATTTTTGGTGTGTGGATTTTTGGGTTGTTACAGTCCTACCCCCTTAACAGAATCTCGTCCCCGAGATTAAAGCGTAACGTACTCTTCGAAGAGGTAAGGATATCGTAGCCGGAGGTCAGACTCTTTCTCCCATGTTGCTTCTATCTCAGTGTGGTTGCTCCATTGGATCTTGCACATAGGAATAGTTTTGCTTCGGGTCTCTTTGGTATCTCTACCTAGAATTCTGATAGGATGTTCTTTATACTCGAGAGTGTCTTGAATGTCAAGTGTATCAGTTGGAACTACTTCATCGGGCACTCTCAAACACTTGCGTAGCTGTGAGACATGGAATACGGGATGTACACCCGCCAATTCCTCAGGTAGCTCAAGTTTGTAGGTGAGTTTTCCAATTCTCTTACGAATCTTGTATGGCCCAACAAATCTAGGGGCTAGCTTTCCTTTCATATGGAATCTGACAGTTCCACGTAGCGGGGATACCTTGAGATAGACGAAGTCTCCCACATTGAACTCAAGTTCTCTTCTTCTTTTGTCAGCATAGCTCTTGTATCGACTTTAAGCAATCCTCAAATTCTCCTTCACTTGAGCAACTCCTTCTTCTGCATCTTAGATCTTAGTAGAATCAAAGAATGATCTTTCACTCGGTTGAGACCACATCATAGGTGTCTTACAAGGTCTACCATACAGAGCTTCAAATGGTGACATCTTGATACTGGCTTGGTAGCTGTTGTTGTAAGAGAACTCTGCATAGGATAGGTATTTCTCCCAATCAGAGCCATAATTTAGCACACTAGCATGAAGCATGTCTTCTAAGATCTGATTTACTCGTTCTATCTATCCATCTATCTGTGGGTGATAAGTGGTACTAAAATCAAGTTTGGTTCCAATGGACTTGTGTAGAGCTTCCTAGAATCGGGACACAAACTGAGGACCACGATCAGATACAATACTAGAGGGAGCTCCATGCAGTCTGAGAATATGCTCAACATATAGATCTGCTAATTTTTCGGCATTGGTCTTGGTCTTAACTGGTACAAAGTGAGCAATCTTGGTCAAACGATCAACAATCACCCAGATGGAATCATTACCTTTCTGTGATCGGGGCAATCCAACTATGAAATACATGGATATGCTCTCCCATTTCCACTTGGAAATGTCAAGAGGCTTTAGCAAACCTACAGGCCTTTGATGTTCAGCCTTGACTCTATTACAGGTGTCACACCATGCCACATATCCCGCAATGTCTGTCTTCATGCCTTTTCACCAAAAGTGTTTCTTCAAGTCTTGATACATCTTTGAACCTCCAGGGTGAATACAGTACTTGGAATCATGAGCTTCTGACAGAATTTCCTCTCGTAGTACTGGGTCAGATAGAACACAGATTCTGTTCTTGAACCAGATGGTTCCTTGTTCATCTTCCTAGTGGTTGGTCTTGTAGCCTAGTTTCATCAGACCACGGAGATATTCGATCTCTTCACAACTTTTCTGAGCTTGATGGATACGATCTATGAGATCATACTATATGCGGAGCTCATTTAACAAGCCATGCGGTAGTATCTCAAGTTGGAAATCTTCAATCTCATCCTTGAGCTTAGGTGGTACGGACTCAGTGATCAAAGTGTGATAGTAACTCTTGCGACTGAGAGCATCTACGACTACATTAGCTTTTCCTGGATGATAGTGAATTTCTAGGTCATAGTCCTTGATCAACTCTAGCCATTGGCGTTGCCTCATATTTAGATCTTCCTGAGTGAAAAAGTACTTCAAGCTCTTATGATCAGTATAGATATCGCACTTGTTGCCTATCAAGTAGTGTCTTAGATCTTCAAGGCATGCACAACTGCTGCTAACTCAAGATCATGGGTTGGGTAATGGTTCTCGTGTTCTTTCAACTGTTAGGAAGCATATGCTATCACTCTTCCATCTTGCATCAGTACACAACCAAGTCCTTGATGAGATGCATCATAATAGACCACAAATCTTTGTTGATATCAGGCAATGCTAGCACAGGAGTTGTGGTAAGCTTCTATTTCAATTCTTGGAAAGCTTTGTTCGCACACGGGTGTCCATTCAAACTCCTTAGTCTTCTTCAGAAGGTTGGTCATTGGATGGGCTATCTTGGAGAAGTTCTCAATGAATCGGCGATAATATCTAGCCAATCTCAAGAAACTTCTGACTTCTATCACATTATGGGGTTGATCCCACTCTTTCACAGCTTCAATTTGGTCGGGTCAACTATGACACCTTCAGCTGATAGTACATGGCCTAAGAAGGCAACTTCCTATAGCCAAAATTCATATTTGCTGAACTTTGCGTAGAGCTGATGTTGGGCTAGTTTCTCTAGCATAGTTCTCAGATGATGTTCATGTTCTTCAGCGGTGGGTGAATAGACAAGGATGTCATCAATGAATACTACCACGAACTTATCTAGTTCATTCATGAAAACCTTATTCATCATGTTCATGAAGTATGCGAGAGCATTCGTGAGTCCAAAGGACACCACGGTGAACTCAAACTGCCCATACCTAGTCACAAAAGCTGTCTTCGGGATGTCACTCTCTTGAATCTTCATCTGATGATAGCCAGATCTGAGATCAATCTTGGAGAAATACTTGGCACCTCAAAGCTGATCAAGCAAATCATTGATTCTTGGTAGAGGGTACTTGTTCTTGATGGTGACTGCGTTCAAGTTCTGGTAATCAATGTACATTCTCATTGAGCCATCCTTCTTCTTAACAAATAGAACGGGGGATCCCTAGGGTGAAGCACTGGGTCTGATATATCCCTTTGAGATGAGCTCATCAAGCTGTTTCTTGAGCTCGGCCAGTTCATCAACTGACATGCGATAGGGTCTCTTGGCAATGGGTCCTGTTCCTAGCAAAAGATCAATGATGAACTCTACATCACGGTCTGATGGCATACCCGGTAATTCTTTAGGGAATACATTGGGATATTCTCTGACCATAGGCACATCATGAACTGTCTTCTCCTCTTTCTGTGATTCTGAACTCGCTTTAAGGGCACATAGGATGGAAGTGGACTTTTTGGACTGGGGTTCACATCTAATAACTTGGCCTGATGGGTGGGTCACTTGGATGTATCTAGGTGAACATGATATGATACCTCAGTGAATGGTTAGCCAATCCATGCCTAAGATGACATCTAGGTTTGTGGAAGGTAACAGGGTTAGGTCAGCTTTAAAGATAAGATCCTCAATGGTAAGACTCACTTCCTTACAGATGTGGATGCACTTTAGGTCTCCTAAAGGTGAACTGGTGATGATAGGCTTTTCACGTGGGGTTATAGGCAGGTCATGTGTCTCATGCAAACTTGGATGATATGTAAGAACAAGTTGCTCTAGAGTCAAATAGAACTAATGCAGTATTGCCATTAACTAAAAACATACCGTACACAATGTCAAGGGCAGCTTGTGCTTCCTCAGTGTCCAGATGGTTGAGACATCCATGGGTAGTAGATCCCTTGAATTGAGACTTCTGAGCAGCTGAGTTCTGTGGGCACTTAGTGGCTTTGTGACCTGGTTGGCCACAAGCGAAGCAGGTGAAAGGCGTATCGCCTGTAGGGGTTGGCACGGGTGCCTTCCAGTTTCCAATGCTTGGTACAGAGCGGTTTTGTGCTAGGCGTTCATTCATAGAGCGGGAACGGTTGAAACGGTCCTGAGTGTTGCAGTCCTGAGCATAACGGTCCTAGGTGTAACGATCCTAAGCAAGGCGGGAGTATTTGGTGATGTAGCCTCCACTACCCCTACTCGACCTAGGGTTGTCATCCCTGTTGTGGCGAGAGCATTCCCTGGGTGGTGCATCTCTTTGGAACCTCTTGTGATCACAGCCACGGAAGGACTCCTCAGGCTTACGCTTCCTCTCCCTATACTCCTCTCCAGCTTCAGCACGGTCCTTCTCGATCTGAATGCAGCGATCCACCAGCGCACATAGCATGCTACTCTCAATACTGCCAAACTTTAGCTTGATGTGTGGGTTAAGTCCCTTGTGGTAATAGTACAACTTCTCCTTCTCATAGTTCACAACATAAGAAGGTGCATAGCGTAGAAGATTGATGAAACGAGTAGTGTACTCAGTCACCCTGTCCTTTCCCATCTTGATGTTGCGGAACTCCTTGGCTTTGGCCTCCATGATACCCTTGGGAATGTGATACTCAGTGAATGCTTTGGCAAACTCTTTCCACGAGATGTTGGTAGGGTCCTCATGGGAATCACTGAAACTATCCCACCAGGCACATGCTGCACCTATGAGCTGGTGTGTGGTAGCTCCAACACACTCATCGTCGGTGAAAGTGGTGAGGTCAAGCTTCTTCTCCATCTCCTTGAGCCAGTCATCGGCTACAAGTAGGTTAGGGTCGGTGCCATCATAGGTAGGTGGCCTTAGCTTTAGAAATCCTTCTAGCTTTCTTTGGAAGTCATTCTGCTGACCTCCCTAGCGATGGTTTAGTCCATTAACAAGAGCTGCAAGAAGTTGGGTCTGTTGTGCCATCACCTCTGCCAGGTTTGGTGGTGGTGGTGGCGGAATGTTCTCCTCAGGCGGCGGGGTATTCTCCAGGTTGAAGGGTATCCCTCCACGTCCATGGCCACGACCATGGCCACGGTTGTTGCCACTACGCCCCCCATTTGGTTTGACTGGTTCGGGGGTGGGTGCACGTCCACGGTTCATTAGGCGATTAGATCGGCGGTTCGGCATTTGCAACATGGATCATAGGAATTTTAGTGTTGGTGCCATAAGTGCTTGTAATTTAGTATGATTACATGATTTTGACAATTTAAAGAAAAACATTTATTCTATCCAACACTCATTACAAAGAAGCAATAAGGTCCATAAAATGCAATAAGATCCAAAACATTCATTATATGGGTTTTATTACATAACATCATCTCCAGTAGCTACACTTAGAGACTCATGAGAATTCGTACTACGCATAGTGTCTCATATTACATCTCATAAGGGGTACATCATGGGGTACAACCTATGGAAGCCACTGACATGACTCATGACCACATAGGGTCATCTACTCTAACTCGTATACCGCAGCTAGAATATGGTTGTTCTCGATCTCGATCTCCTTGTCAGACTTGTGAAGTTGGGACACATACTTCAAGGCCTCGACGAGCTCCTCAGTAGGCTTAGCTCCAGGTAGGGTAGGTCAGGCGTCTAGGTTGAGGTGAGTCGAGGCTAACTCAAACTCCTCTATCCTAGGCTTTGTCTTGCTACGAATCTCCTTGGGTAGCTGATCCCACATACCCTTCATCTCCCTAAGGCACTTCTTGTCAGACTTCTGCCAAGCCTGCCATGTCCTCTCACACTCGTCCTGTAGGTACTCGTTCTGCCTAAGTGCCTCGATCAGGTGACCCTGGTTGCGAACGGCCTTCTTCCTGAACTCCTCTAGATCCTGAGTCATGGTCTTGTTCCGAGATTGGATTTTTAGCATATCAATCCCCTTGGACCTCTCTCTGTCTCCTCTATGGTTGAACTCGGCCTTCTTGTCATCTAACTCTCTCTACAACTCCAAGACCTTGCTGTCGAGGTAGCAGTTCCTGTTGCCTAGGTCGGCGGCTTTGTCCTGTAAGTCTGCGACCTCGGTTCTGTGGACTTCTTCACAACGGTTGAGCTTGTCCTGTAGCTTGGCAACTATCTCAAGTAGACTAGCTCGCTCTTGTGCTCCCTGTGAGTCTTGCTCCTGGTGCTCCCACAGAAGGGCCTAGTCCTAATGTCTCCTCTGCTCTAGCTGGGTCACATACCTATCCTGCTCTAGTAGGTGAATAGCTAAGACATGAAGGCATCTGTCCTCCTCGACAAAGATAACTCTGCCAGCTGCAAAACTCTACTCACTAGGGGTAAGGCTAAGGTTGAGGGCCTAGGGAAGTAGATAGAACTCTATCGTCTTCAGGTGCTCATAGTGGTCCCTCATCACTCTACGAAGTGCCTTGTGTGAGATAGCTTGCAGTCCCTCCTCGACTGTGTCCTCTATAGTCAACTCGGTAAAAGCTAGGACAGAAGGTAAGGTAGTGCTAGCTGGGAACTCAATTGAGGTGACAATCGGTCATTCGATTCCTCCTTCCTGAGCTGGCTTCCCAGTGTAGGTGACCTTGACAAGCTCATTGGGGACTCCTAACGTGACGAGAACTCGGTAGAGGGTTTGTGCAAAACCCCTGAGCCCACGTAGGTCGAAGGTAAGCTTGGCGTGGTCCAGAGGTAGCGTCCTAGAGGCGGCCAGTCGACGTTCATTGCCATCTGCATGTTTTAAGGAACAGGTGTTAGCAGGTCAATAATAGATAAGCCTTGCATAAAAGTAAATGCAGGGTCGGTATATAACCGAAAGAAGGGTTGTTCACGTCCTATTCTATCATCCATTTTTGAGAGTTTCGTCCTATGGTCAAGTATGACTCTGATACCAACTGAAACGACCTAATTTCCACGAAGGGAAATCCACAGAGTCGAAGTGTAATAAGACCATTGTAGATCATATTACCTAAATTTCCAGTCGAATACCATATCCATACAACGATAATATCAGAGTACAAATAGTGCAGAATTACATAATTTATTACATCACCGCATTGGTGGAATCAAAAGTAGCATTCATTTAGAACAGCTTGAAGATAAGATCGCCAAACTCGAGCGTAGGAACGAACCCCTCAACCGTCAAACTCCTTAGAGCTATACTCCTTAGTAGAACCTGTGTACCAAAATTTATTAGTACAATTTGTACTGGCCACTCCCACCCTATGAGCATTACTTTATGGAAATTGGATACAAGTTGGATATAATCAAAAGGAACCTATAAGGCTGGGGTTTCCTATGTTTTAGCATGTCAAGTATATAATAATAGTTGGTCAAGTTTTAACACCATTCCCACACACATTCCACCCCATTTCCTTTCCAGAGCCAGGTTTCGATCCAGGGATCGATATACCACCATCCACACCATCACCATACCATCGCTCAGTCGATAGGCCAACTCCCTCTCGGCACTGTCTCAAGGCCCGTAGCCCCTGGCTATGACCGACACTCTCTCACGGGGGAAGAAGAGAAGGATTCATCTCACTATCTAGTTTAAGCGAAGCCCAGGAAAGGTCCATAGCCGAATAGTCGGTATATGTATCGATCGATCAACCATACACTCTGTAGAGGTTTTACATAACCACAAGATCTGCCTTCTTCGCTGACCATCGTCAACTGGGCTGATTTCAGCCGCTTGCTAGCCTAGGATAATGCCACTCTACCATTCAGCCCTGGTACACCCCCAAGTCTAGTCTAGGGCGGCTGAAACTGTGAGTCATGAGCCGGGTGAAAGGTCCTTGTGTGATTTTGGTAATTGAGTGACAACCTAGGTGGACTAATGGTGTTTATGTGAGATACACAAGTGATTAGTCCACAGGTACATGTGTGTGAGCAACATATGCCATGAAGGTGAAAATGGCTTGGAAATGTTGCAAAGCTCACACATGTGATGATGAAGGAGCTTAAATGCACATGAGACATGACATTGAGTCATGTGATCAAGGTGGAGAAGATCAAGACAAGACTTGGCTTGATGGACCGGTTGCAAGCGTGAAGGGCAAGTTGAAGGCTTTGGAGTGATGGACCGCGTGGCGGTGAAGCTTGAGCAAGACTTGGCACCGATGGACAATGGCAACGGTGAAGAGCAAGTGAAGTCAAGATCGATGAACCAATATGATCACGTGATGATATGAAGTGGATCATATCATTGTTGATCGTGTTGGTGCATATGTTGCATCGACGTTGGAGGAGATGGAATGGAATGCACAAGGCAAAGGTATAACCTAGGGCATTTCATTTCACCGGTCATAGGTGTGTAGAGAAGTATGTGACCAGGTTTAGGATAGATGGCCGTACTATCAAGACGGGCAAACTTGTTTGCATATCGGTCATTTAGTGCCACTCGAATGATCTAACTTTGCATCATTGCTAGGATCGAGTGACGTGGCAAGTTGAGTGGCTAACATCCCTTAGGAAATGATTGTGAAAATGCTAACACATGTGCACAAGGTGATACACTTAGTGGTTAGCACATTTGAGCAAGGGTGGAGAAGTTAGAAGTAAAAATGAGTTAGTGTCGTTGGTTATACAGTGACCGAACGCTGGACCTCTGAGGGATTGGCGCGTCTGGTCATGTGTAATAGTGAGATGCTGGCGTCAGTCTATTGACTGGACAATGGGTCGCTCGGCGACCGGACACTGAAGGGCTGCGTCTGGTCAAGTGGTCAGTCTGCACAGTGCTTAGGGTTATGCACCGGACGTTGGGCTATGTCCGGTCAAGCATGACCGGATGCGTCCGGTCGATAAAAATTGGTTTTGGACCCTTACTAGAAACGACCAGACGCTGAGGGTCCAGCGTCCGGTCAACTGACCGGAGCGTCCGTTCGGTCAAGGTAGATGACCGTTGGAGTCAAACACGTGGCTGACTACAAGCGACTCGACGCTAGGGGCTCAACGTCCGGTCAACCGACCAAAGCGTCCGGTCGACCCAACCATTGCCCAGTGAAGGGGTAACGGCTAGTTTAGCCCCTAGGGCTATAAATAGAAGTGGCCCTCGGCCATGGCTAGGGCTGAGCACCTTGGGGGACTTTATGTCCATGCTTGAGAGTGCTTGGAAGCCCTCCATCTCACACATACTAGATAGTGATCATCCGATTGTGTGAGTGAGCGATTCTAGTGTGATTGCATCATGAGGTTGCATCGAGTGGCACTAGGTGATCGAGTTGCAAGCCAGTGGTGCTTGTTACTCTTGGAGGTTGCCACCTCCTAGATGGCTTGGTGGTGGTCTCCGTGGAAGCCCGTAAGAAGCATGTGCGGTGCTCCAGAGAAGTGCTTGTGAGGGGCACTTGTGCTCGCCCCATGGGAGTCATGAAGAGCAACTTTAGTAAAGCATGTCATTGAGCTACCCTCACTCAAGAGGTAGGTTCTTGCGGCGCCCGACGTGCGGGCTTAGCAGGTGATGCTAATTAGTCGCCGAACCACCAAGTGAGCGGTCGACACAACGGGGACTAGCGTGTTGGCAAACACGTGAACCTCGGGAGAAAAATCATCGTGTCAACCTTATTCTTCCCGTTGGTTTGCATCCCAATTACACAAGCTTGCAATTACTTTTATATATATTAAGCTTGTGTAGTTGCTCTTGTAATTAGATAGCTTGTGTAGCTTGCTAATTATCTTCTTGCTTGTATAGCATAGAAGTAGCTCCCTTGCGTGGCTAATTTGGTTTGTGTAACCTTGTTAGTCACATTACTTAGTTTGTGTAGCTAAGTGTTTGCGCTCTCTAATTTGGCATTGGTTGCCTTATTATTGAGCATTGCTAGTGAGCTTAGATGGCTTTGTGCTTTTTCTTACTAGCATGTGTAGGAGCTCCATTGTTGCTTAAAGTACTAGTGGCATAGGTTTGTGTGACCTTGCTCCTAGAATTGATTAGGTGAGCTCTAGCTAGCCTGGCACCTTTGTTACTTGATTAGTATCTTTGGAAGGTGCTAGAGAACATAGATAGAGGGGTGTAGTCTTGGCTAGACCGATCGTCTTAATTCCGCACTTGTTTCGGTTAGCCGGCACGATTCATTTTAGAAAAGACTATTCACCCCCCCCTCTAGTCTGCCATCTCGACCCTTCATCGGGTCCACAAGATCTCCATGAAGTCTCGGAAGGGTGTGGGGGAAATCCTCCACGCCCCGTACCTCCTTACACTGTCCGCTATCAACCTAGCAGTAGTGGCAATATCCTACCAAGTAGTCCGGCTGTCCCGCACCATATAGGGCGAGTGGTACGTAAGGCTTCCCGGTAAATCTGAGTACTAGTAAATCCTTAGGGATGACCAAGCCAGAATGTCTCCATCAGGGTTTCCATTTACCGTGCCACCACAACACCTCCATCCCAGGCTCCTCCCATCACAGGTTCACACCTAGGACCACCTTATATACAATTTACCCACCATAGGTATCCATTTCCAGGGGTGCCCAGGTAGCACCCCATGGCAAGACTTGCCCCAGGCTCGTCGTATACTCCAACTTGGTCGACACAATCCTCACCCTCCACACACCCAAGTCACACACACGCAGCACTCTCCCTATAGTATAGATAACATCAGTTTCCACCATGCATTTAGTATAAGCGTAGTAGAAGTATAAGCAATGAAATATAGCAGTAAGCGTGTGTCTAGCCTAATAGCAGGGTATGCAGGGGTAAGGTTGCGTCAAGGTAAAGGCCATCAAGTAAGCATACTACCATGCAAGTCCTATCATAGTATGATTATAGCAGTAAAGTAAAGCAATAGCAGTCCTATATTAGCCATGCATAATAGGTGCTATGAGATTGGATGGGATGTGGCACCTTCAGTGTAGTCGTCTCCGTTCTCCTCACGGTACTCATGATCCTCGTCCGTCTGGTTCTCCTCCGAGTCTACAACAATCGCATTATAGTTGTGTTAGCGACGTTTATAGAATAACACAAAGAAGCAATGAAAATTCAAAAGAGTCAAATACACTCAAACATGGGTTCATTGCGTAAAGCTCGATTTTAGATGAATTTTGGTCCTAGTTTCGTATTTTTCTGAGGTCGTATGAATTAGTTATGAATTTCCAAAGTTTAATTCATCTCTAAAAATAGAAAAGGCCGAATTAATCCTGGGCTGACACGTGTCACGCTGTGGCTGGTCCACGTGGCATGCTGATGTCAGCGTGACGTCAGCATGATGTCATCGGCTCGGCTCTAAGCTGACAAGTGGGGGGGTCCTGCTGACATCATCTTGACGTCAACATGATGTCATCAACGTCATCATTTCCGACAGGTGGGGCCAGAGTTGCTGCCGTCAACAGCTAACGTCACCGTGATGTCATCATGACATCACCTCGGTTGTGTTGTTACTGATAGGTGGGACCCGCGTGACGTTGTCATGATGTCAGCATGATGTCACTTACTGACATGTGGGTCCAGAGTCTCTGTGTCGCTGACATGTGGGGCCAGGTCAACTGTCAACGTTGACCGGTCAATGGTCAACCAGGTTGGGTCTCGACTGGGCTTTGGTGGGCCTGGACGGGGCTGGATTTGGGCTAGGCCGGCCCGGACACGTGGCATGCTGTGGCGCTGCCACGTCGTAGCCAAGGGCCTCCACTGGGCTTCGTCCACCATTCGGCCCACACCGCGTGGCTCACGGTGAACTCGTGTTCACGGTCCATGGACCGTTGGCTGGGTCTTCGGTGGACCGAGTCCACCCTTCTTCCCTCTGGCCTGGTCTATGTGCACCGGGTGCAAGCGCGTGCGGCCGATGAGGGGAGTCCTCTGCTTCCATCCCCGGCATGCTCCCACCAGTGGTGTGCTCTCCGGCGAGCTCCCACAGCGGCGTTGGCATCCAATTGAGGTGGGGAGAAGCTTTGTCAGGCCTCGGCGAATACGGTAGTGGGGTCAAGGTGGCGGCCAGGGCTTCCCAGGGCGTTGGCCATGGTGGTCGGCGGCTTGGTCGTGGCGGTGCTCGCTGGCGGGGTAGCTCGGGGCTGTTCCAGGGGTCCTGGTGCCCCGTTCCCTTTCAGACGGCTAGCGGGCGATAGGGTAAAGTGTCGACGGTGACCAAAGGGCATGGCGGAGTCCGCGTGCGGTGGTGGTGCACGATGGAGCTTCGGCCTGTGGTCTGGTGCTCGTGGCCAAGGTGTTGCGGCCGGCTAACAGGGTCTCGGTCTACGTGGCTATCTTTCGGGCGTCACGGTGGTGCTACGGCCACTTCCTAGTCTGGCGAGGCGGCCGGGTGCGCAAGTGGTGGCCGCGCCATGACGGCGGCGTCGTGAGCGTGGCGTGCGCGTGCTCTGTTACGGCGTCCAAGGGCTAGGAGGAGGTCTCAGCCAAAAGACTCACCGAGTGGTGCTGGCGACGTTCGGTGGTGGTGCGGTGGCGAGGCGTGTTGTCGGGGTAGGCGCTCAGGGCGGCGCTCCGGCTCCGGTGATTAGCGTCTCCGAGCTCACTGCTTGCCTCTCCTCCTCCGAATTCCTTCTCGGCCCTCTTCTCTCGGTGCGGTACGGGCTGTTGGGCCACCGAGCGGCGGCGTCGTGGGCTGAGGAACCCCTAGGGCGCCTTGGCGTCGCTTTATAGCCCCGGTGCCCGAGCTCCATCCATGGCGGACGGGGCGGACGGCTGGCGATGCGTCGAGGGCATCGAACGGTATCGCGGGCGCGGGTGGTTGGTGCGGAGGTTGCGTGGGCGCGGCGCCAAGGGGACAAGGCCAGGTGATTCGCGTGACCCCGGGCCCGCTCCTGTCATTTTGGTCGGGACTTGGTCGGAGGAGGCGCCGGCGTGGGGAGGAAGACGACACTGTGGCGAGGGGTGGTGGCTGACACGTGGGGTCAGGTTGGCAGCGGCAGCGGTGAAGTAGAAAGGTGCGCGGGCGTGAGCAGCGCGCGGGGTTGGCTTGCTGGGCTGGTCGCGCGAGTTGGGCCGGCCTGCGCGCGAAGCAGGGCTGCTTGCGGGGCCGGGTGCTGCCGCGCGCAAGCTGGGCTGGCTTGCTGGGCCGGGTGCTGCTGTGCGCTAGCGGGCCGAGCAGGCCGAGCCAGCTGCGGCCCTTCTCCCTTTCTTTCCTTTTTCTGTTTTTATTTTTCTTCTCCTTTGTTTAAATTCAAATTTGATTTTGGAATTTGAATTCAAAATTAGTGTACCTTATTCATTGGAGTTTTAGGTATGAGGCCCACAACATTCTTTTATATATATTAGGAATTTTATTTAGATATTTTGTATAACAAAAATAGGTGTAGTTTTGTTATACAAAAATAGAAATAGTTTTCTTTTTAAGCATTTATTCTTTGGTTTGATTAATAATTACTTTATGGTTTATTTCTTTAAAGGAGTTGTTAGGCATTACATAAAACAAACGAAAATCCAAATCATCATTTGAATTAACAATGTATACTATATTTTATTTGTCAGTATTTAAATAAACATAATTAACAAATGACATGTCATGCTCATGAAATTGTTTAGTTGGTTTACAACTAATGCAACACTTAGGGTTGGCTCCTACAGATGTCACTCAACATTGCATAGGGTAACAACAAAAATTTTGTAGTTGTGATTTTTGGTGTAGATTTTTGGGTTGTTACAGAAAGTAAACTGTTTAATTGTAACAATCTAGGACTTCTTTTTCATCTTGCAGGATTATAAAGTTGCATCTAAGCCCGCTAGAATGAAGTGATTAGGAAAAGAGGGGAAATTCAGCTCCGGGTGACTTCTCTCCCTCCCTCTTCCTGAAAGGATGAGGTATGTAGAGTCAAAGCATTTATGTTCAACACATCAACCGAATGGTTGGATCTCAGTACATACCCGTTCAATCCATACAGTGGAACACACAACACATTTCCGTTCTTCCGGAGGTTAAAAAAAAACTCAGCTAAACAGTTGCATTGATACATGGACATACTTGTAAATGTATTTAACCTGCAGACATCTGGAAGCATGACATCACCTAGCATTCACCATATGCCAAAGTTTTTCTAAATCAGTTCAAGTATTCTGAAGTACATATGTACACTGACAACATAGCTAATGTGTTTGGCCAAAGCAAAAGCAAAGGTTCGGCTAGTTTGCCCTCTGATAATTGGATGAACACTCTAGGCCGAAACTTGGCGAAAGTATCCACAACTTAACTAGGCCTACTGCACAAATCATGCAACGATTACATTCATGAGACCGTTCTTCGCTTCTTTCTCCAATCTTGCCCAATTTTTTTGCCATTAAGGAAATCCATGAGGGCGAAGGGGGCAACAAGACCTATAGTTGTGCAGTTGCAAATTGGGAAGTTCACAAAGCTTACGAGACATAGTGGCATGCCTGATACATGTCAGTAAGTCACTGGATGTCTGTCATCATCATCATCAGCAGCAAATTAATCCATGAACTGCCTACAGCAACAGTCACCGACTCCTTGGTTTGATCCCGTAGTACTTCACACCATAACCTATTGTGGAAGTGATTGTTGTAGTAGCTACAAGCCAACTGCAGGGGGAGGGGGTCATTTAGCATAATACCCAATGTTAAAAAAGTGCTAGGTGATGCTAGGCATTTGTACTTTCTGAAGATGGCTACAGTAATAAAGAAAATCTAGCACATCAAAACAAAAAATTAATGTTATCATGCATCCATACATAATATGACCACAGTTCATCTTTCTCCATCTCTAATCTGTCCCATTTTCATGCAGAGATTAAGCCCGACACCTTTACACGGAAACAAGCCTAGACAAAACGCCTAGGTGCTAGGCGGTGCAGCTCGGCCTAGCACCTAGGCACCGCCTGTTTAAAAGGAGATAACACCATGATTTAAAATAATAGACATCATTTCATTAGGCATTCAAATAGTTGCTTCAAGTGTTATTCTGCAGTATTTACAGACTATAGTAGGTGCATTGTAAAGATACCAGATTTACCAAACAAATGCTCATGTGCGGTCAACCTTTGTGTTACACCAGGTAAACTCATAGTTTAATTAGTCCACTCTGACATAAGAACGAATGCAAGCACATAAAGACAAAGACTAAAGAAACAACAGTTGAAATATGGAAAAGAAATCACCTCAGGAGTGTAATGTAATTCTGAGTCTCCTCTGTGCCAAATTCTGGCTGAAGAAGTGCAGCGGCAATCAACATCAATTGGAATACTGTGTTCACCTGCAATCAACAACTATTATCATGTTTCCACCCGATAGGTCAATAAGCATAGGATTTAATGCTGTGTGAACATAGGCATACCTTGCTGATGAACAGAGGCTCAACCTTTTCGCGATGAATCGCATCTAAGTTAACAAATTCTGACCAACTGTTCCACTGGCACAAATTCGTAAAGGACATTCAGCTTAATTGAAAACCTTCCACACTTGATGAATCACAAAAAAACATGTATATAATAGTACCTTCCATCCCAAACTAGAAGCCCGCTTGTAGAAAGCACCACCCACAAGAAGCAAGTCTCTTACAACAACGAGGCCAACAAGACCAGCTTCAAGTGAAACGAGCAGCACACAAGTTAAAATATTGATTAAAATCAGAACCTTCAGACAAATACAAATATAATGTCAAAAACTATGAGCTATTTTACTAAGGAAAATTTGCAATACAAAACAAACATATTGATGCTTGCTGATCTACTCACGATGTAAAAGATCTTTTTCAACCATGGCTACAGCAACACAGCCAATCAAAACCTAAGCAACACCATAGATATTGCACATCAGCTTAGCAGCACAATTAACATAGAAACAAAAATGGAAAGTGTCGGTTTAACCTTGTCAGCCAGAGGGTCCAAATATGATCCAAAGACAGAATTGATGCCCATCTTTCTCGCTAAAAAGCCATCCAACTATGTTCAAACAACAACGTAACAGAAGAAATGAGTAATATTGTAATGGATTTTGCAGTTTTCAAAGGTGCAATTCTTACCCAATCACTTGCACCCGAGACAGCCAATGTGGCAAAGGCAGGAAGATACCATTCATTCACGATCATCCTATAGTGCATGGAGTTCATAAGAAGAAGAAAAGAAAAAAGAAAAAAAACAGGACCATAGAGAAGAATAGAGAATAATAATGTACAACATAGAGAGCAAGATAAAACATTGAGGACAGAAGAACCGCAAATTCATCAAAATATCCAGAACAACAGAACCAAAGACAAAGGTCTAATTTGACTTTTTCACAAACATTCAGTGGATGAGAATGGACAACACAAAGCCATCAAAGAGATGGCGTAATGGTACCGATAAGCATAGAGATTGATGTGTACAACTAGAATAGGCCTCCAAGAATTCAAGCTATGTTGAAGCAAAAGCTGCAGCTGATTGCCTGATCTCAGCATTCAAAAATGTTGACACATAAGCTGAGCCATTTGCGTTATGAAATATCACTTTGCATGCAAACAACCCAACTTCAGTGCTCCTTCCTAATATGTGCCAACTTGAACGATCAAATTGAAGCACATGTTTATATGACCATAAGAACATCATTAAATAACTAACATGTTTCAACTCCAAAAACCCATAATCCTCATACCCAGCCGTTGATAGAGTGTGCAATCCTTGGTGACCAGATATTCTAATTAAAATCCTGGAGCAGCTCTACTTTAGAGAAATAGGCCAGTTCAAATTGCTGATCTGCATTCTCTCGGTCTCCCCAATTCAAATATTCTGAGTTCCCAATCCTTAATCAATAGATCCATACACACGTCATTCAGGAGTATTGACTTCACTAGATTTTTAAGATCATGGTACATAAATGCCATCAACTAAATAAAAACAATTAAACAGTGAGATGGTTCCTGGAATAAAGGCAAGCTTGAAATGAAGAGATCATGGTTATTTATGGTTTTCAAGTCTAAACCCTCCTAGGTGTCAGACCAACTGCCAATTGCGTCAAACTATTACGACGCTGGTTGTAGCTCTAACTGAAGGTTAACACAAAAAACAGATGAGAACACTCACCATCCAATTACCGGCCCTGACACCATCCGTCCAATCGACACCAAATTGGGTGCATTCAGAAACCTCTCACCTCCACATCCCACAGTTCCCGAAGATGCAGCAACCTCCGCTTCACCCCCGGAGATCCGCCTGTGCTCCCACCTCACGGCGTCCGCGACGGCCAGTGCGCGGCCGCCGGCGAGGGCCGGGGCCCTGCGGAGCTTGGCGCCAAGGGCGGCAGCCGCGGCTGTGAGCGGTGTCGCCGACTGTGACAGCATCCATGGGGCCGACGAGAGGAACAGCGGGCCGCCGGACCGAATGGGGACATGGGTGTGCACAGCGCTGGCGGCGGGGGAGGCGGCGGCGGCAGTGGTGGGGGAGGATGAGGCGAGGAAGGTGTGGAGAGAGAGGAGCGGCCTGGGGTTCGAGATCGGGGTGGCGCGCCTGCGTATGAGAGGGTTTAGGGTCTTGAGGAAGGCCATGGCCGTGGATCGCGGGGCATTGCAGTAGGTACCGCCGTATCGGCCCCGGCGGTCGGAGCGAAGAGACCTTCTTGCGCCGGGGGTTAGGAGTTTGGACTTTGGGTCTCGGGGCTTTTGAAGGAAAGTTGGACTGTGACGGTATTGCTCTGAAATGTTGGGATCCGACACAAATGTCATCCAAAAAAGTAATTTTTGAATTTAAGATATTTTATAGTTTAGTAATAACGTGCTAGAATTACGTTATTTATGGACTGAAGGATTAGAGGCGGAGCAAGGGTCTGATCTGCCTGGGCCACATCATAGAGCCTCACATTCCATAAGATAAAGATAGTCCTAAGCGGACTTATCAACCTTGCTTTATCAGTCATAGTATTAGTATTTTTCTCTCGTAATAAATCAGCGAATAGTACTTTTTAGCCTGACTTTTCAGCGAAGCGAACAGAGCCAATAAAAATTCAGTTCATTTTCGATCAACTCAGCGCTCACTTGTCTAATCCAGCATCTCCTTTATAGCCTTTTCTGACTCTAACACTGAGTACTCTATGCCCCGTTCGGCTTACCCTATATTTGGCTTGTTCGGCTTCTTTTTCAGCCAGAACAGTGTTTTTCTCTCATAACAATTCAGCCAGAACAGTGTTTTTCAGTCAGTTTCAGCCAAAATTCTGCCAGCCGAACGGGGACTATATTTGTAAGCAAATAATATGAATCTAGGTCAAACACTAGACTTAGACTTCTACCTGGAAACCCTTCAAGAAAAAATCACAATACCATTATACGAGGAGTGTTTACAGAACATTTGAAATATAATGAATCGTCTCCTCTTCACATGCAACTTACAAACTGTGGCCCCGTTCGCTGGTCTGAATCTTGGCTGAAACTGGCTGAAAAACACTGTTCTGGCTGAATTGTTGTGAGAGAAAAACACTGTTTCGGCTAAAAAAATAAGCCGAACAAGCCGAATATGGGGTAAGCCGAATGGGACCTGTATATATAGAGTAGACAAAACCGATTGCAGGCAAACACGGAACAAATATCATGGGCCAAGAGTTCCCGCAAAATTCCTATTAGAATTTGGATTATCTTTAACAGTAGGCATGCAACCCCTTTTTAGGAGTTGATTTTGCTAGAGTACATAGAGATATTCGACATATAGTATATCATGATTGTTTAACAATTTGTCTTATCTTTGAGGGATGGTTCTCACGTCTAAATTGAATCTTATCCACTTAACTAACTCGATTTAAGCTAATTAACCTTGATAATCTTTGGAGATGAACCTCCACTAACACAAATACATGACCATAGTTGTAACGACCCGAATCTGTTACACCCTAGACAATCATTTTTGACTATCAAGGGAAGTCACCTACCGAGTCACCCTGAAGATTCCTCATGAGTTACGCAAGGTAATACATCGAAGCACCCTGTGAGAAACCCCGAGTAGTTATCATCAGGCTCGCACCCGGAGTGAAAGAAAACCTCTACATGGATTAGAGTTCATCCTAGTGGCATCATCGACACCAACTCAGTCCCAAAAAGCTACTCAAGAGCAATACATCGGTCACCAGCCACTAACCATCCAATGACTTAGTCAATTCAGCATAGACAGAAACTACCGGACCGTCCGCCAGGTTACCAGACCATCTGACAAAAACTAAACCAAAGCGGACTTAAGTGGAAATGGGTTGTTTACCAATTGTGGAAGTGGACCCACATGTCAGCATGAGTTGGCATATGTCTTCAGCTGCAAACACACCCTTTCACCCACTCTCTCCCTCATCCATCCATTTGCAACCCTCTCCCCCTCTCTCTCTAACTCTCATGAGCAAGGAAGAACCCTAGAATTAGAGAGAGAAATGAGTGAAGATGGGAATGGAGGAGGAAAGGGATGAGAAGAAGAGGAGCATCAGCACCCTCCTGTGGATCTCATCAACATTTTCAATCCAATCATGGTGAGCTCAAGAGATTAGCTCTTATTTTGTGGATTTTCCCCAAATGCCTAATTTATGGTTTTTGGTGAAAGCTTGGAGATCTCTTGCTAAGTGGTGATTCAATCATATGTAGAGTAAGTCCAAGTGACCCTTATCCACCTCCATCATCTTGTCATCTCATGGATCCACTTTAAGGTATTTGTTTGGATATTTGCAAGGAGAGGATGATGGATGGAGGACTTGCATGTTGGGATAAGAAGGAGCTTGAATGGAAGAAGAGTTGGATCTTCAATCTTTTGGCTACGGAAGCAATCAATCTCAGAGCCAAGGATCTCTAGCTCGATCTCAAGGTTTATCTCTTTTCTCATGAGATTTGGTTTAATTCCTAAGCCTTAGCCACACTTAGTATAACTAGCTCAAAACCTAGCTATCTTGAGCCTAGTAAGCCACCTAAGCTACCCTAGGAATGTTTGGCACATGCAAGATGCACAACTCCACAAATTTAAGCTTCAGCCTAGAATTTCTTAGGAGCATAGGTTCTGTCGCCCGATCAACAGAGTGTCCGTCAATACGACGGAGTGTTCGCCAAAACCTTGGGAAGCCACTAGAAAGCCTTATCTATAGCCAGCCTGGACCTCCGGAGTGTCCGTTGAACTATAAAGACCTATAGCTAGCGAACCCAAGAGTATCAAGCCTACACCGGAGCGTCCATCGCTCACGATAGAGCATTCGATGAATTATAGAGAACAGTAACCCAGCAACCCGAGAGAACCTAGTTCCTACCGAAGTGTCCATCAGTCCGTCGGACCATCCGATGGTAGCAGCGAACCTTAGGATCGGCTAAGTCTCGAACCTATTAGAGTATCCGTGACCTCCACGGAGTATCCGCCAACCCGAACCGAACCAACCCACCTTGGCACCCAGCACAACAAAGTGTCCGTTAGCTAGGACAGAGTGTCCGACAGTACACAGAGAGTGTGAGGTTGTCTGGCAAGCTTACCCAAGGGGCCAACAATACTAGTTTATACCCACTACCAAACAATGGAACGGTAGAGACACATTTAGATGTCTCTTCCCAAGTTCCCAATGTTGACCTATGCACCCATATCCTTTCCCGTTATCTCGATCATCGATGTATCTCCTCAGCCGTGTTTCTCTTATTCTTTTAGGAATGTCTCGAGTAAGGATCATGTAATTGTACAAGCCATCATCATCAGCTTCGAGAGTTAGGACGGCAACGAATCAGGCAGGCACCCCACTACTATGAACCCTATTTTGGACACTTATCAAGTTTCATTATGAGTTATGCATTACATGCATGTAGCCTTGGTTAATAAACTCATTCACGTTACACTTAGAGTCACTAGTTAATCTATTAGAAGCCTCTTGTCTAAACAACAGAAATGGGAACATTGAAAGGTCCTTATTTGGTTTTGGTAATTGAGCGACAACCTAAGTGGACTAATGTGTTTAAATGTGAGATACACATGTGATTAGTCCATAGGTACATGTGTGTGTGCAATATATGCCATGGAGAAAATGGCTCAGAGATGTTGCAAAGCTTGCACATGTGATGAAGGAGCTCATTGCATATGAGACATGACACTGAGTCATGTGACTAAGGTGGAAAAGATCAAGACAAGACTTAGCTTGATGGACCGATTGCAAGCGTGAAGGGCAAGTTGGAGGCTTTGGAGCGATGGGCCATGTGGCGGTGAAGCTTGAGCAAGACTTGGCGCCAATGGACAAAGGCAACGATGAAAAGCAAGTGAGGTCAAGATCGATGAACCAACAAGGTCACGTGATGATATAAAGTGGATCATATCATTTGTGATATGGTTGGTGTATGTGTTGCATCAACATTGGAGGAGATGGAATGGAATGTGCAAGGTAAAGGTATAACCTATAGGGCATTTCATTTCACCGGCCATAGGTGTGTAGAGAAGTTTATGACTGGGTTTAGGATAGATGGCCGTACTATCAAGAGGGGCAAACTTATTTGAATATCAGTCATCTAGTGCCACTCAAGTGATCTAACTTTGCATCGTTGCTAGGATCGAGTGGCGTGGTGAATTGAGTGACTAATCCTTTGGAAAACATTTGTAAAAAGCTAACACACATGCACAAGATGGTGAACACATAGTGGTGTTGGCACATTTGCAAAGGAGGAGTTGTTGGAGTTGATTTGGATCAAGTTGGAGAGAAAAAGAAGAAGAAAAGAGCAAGTTTGGGTTGTCCAAGGGTCAAAAACGCAACTAAACTTGCAGCCAGCATGTAGCCCAGCCTGGGGGTGGCACCACCATTTCTGGTGTGCACCACCCCCCTAGGGCGGTGGCACCGCCACCCCCTGTAGCATGCCCAAATCAGCACAACCACCCTTTCATATTTTGGGCATAACTCTTAGCTCCGAACTCCGATTTTGATGATCTAGGACTTTTTGGAAAGCTAATAAAATGCTCTACAAGATTGATCTGGTGGTTTTTGATTTTGAGCTGAAGAGGGCACTACCATGGTCACTGGACTGTTCGGTGGTGGCACCACCGCTTTTTTCCCAGAGAGTGCAGTTTTTGGGGGTTGGCCTGGGTGGTCACCGCCACCCCTAGGGCGGTGCCAGGGGCTCAATGGCTAATTCAAATTAGCCATTGGGACTTGACCATTGGAGGGGCATCGCCCTATCCAGTGCAAGGCATCACCCTACCCGGTGCCATCGCAGAAAAGGAATACTTTGCTCCAACGGCTCTATTTGGCTTAGGGGCTATAAATAGAGGTGGAGCTTGGCCATGGGCTGGTTGCTGAGCACCCTTAAGACTTAGTGGCTTGTGTAGGTGTGCTTGGGAGCCCTCTAACTCTCATACACTTGATACTTATCATCCAATTGAGTGTGAGTGCGATTCTAGTGCGATTGCATCGTGAGGTTGCATCGAGTGGCACTAGGTGTTCGAGTTACAAGCCAGTGGTATTTGTTACTCTTGGAGGTTGCCACTTCCTAGATGGCTTGGTGGTGGTCTCTGTCAAAGCACGCAAAGAAGATTGTGTGGTGCTCCGGAGAAGTGATTGTGAGGGGGATTGTGCTCACCCCACAGGAGCCGTGAAGAGCAACTCTAGTAGAGTGAGACACGAAGGGCAACAAGTGGTCCGGCCGGGTCAAGTGCTAGAGCTTGTGGTAAGCACTCCACTTGGAAGAGTGTGACTTGCGGGTCACCACTAGCAAGAGGACCGGTGGCAACCTTGGAGCTTGTCTCAACGGGGACTAGTGTGTTGGCAAGCACGTGAACCTCAGGATAAAAATCACCGTGTCATCCTTATCTTCCCGTTGGTTTGCATCCTCGTTACACAAGCTTGTATTTACTTCATTTACATTATGTTTGTGTAGTTACTCTTGTAATTAGTTAGCTTGTGTAGCTTGCTAGTTACCTTCTTGCTTGTGTAGCATAGAAGTAGCTCCTTTGTGTGATTAATTCGGTTTGAGTAACCTTATTAGTCACATTGCTTAGTTGGTGTAGCTAAGTAATTTGTGCTCTATAATTTGGCTTGTGTAGCCTTGTTATTGAGCATTGCTAGTGAGCTTAGGTGGCTTTGTGCTTTTGCTTAATAGCATGTGTAGGAGCTCCCTCATTGCTTGAAGTACTAGTGGCATAGGTTTGTGTGACCTTGCTCCTAGAATTTGTTAGGTGAGCTCTAGCTAGCCCGACACCTTAGTTGCTAGTTTAGGATCTTTATAAGGTGCTTGAAACTTAGATAGAGAGGTGTGATCTTGGCTAGACCGGTAGTTTTAATTTAGCATTTGTTTCGGTTGGTTGGCGTGATTAATTTTAGAAAGAACTATTCACCCCCTCTAGTCCGCCATCTCGACCCTACAAATGCTTAATTGCTTATTGCTTAGTCGCTTAGCAACGATAGAAGTCGAGCATGAAAGGGGAACTCATCCTCGCGCGAGTAGGATGCTATACTTGGATAATTGACTACTAAAATCAAGGGGGATACAACTTGATTTACTTTCCTAATATGGATAGGATTCACTTCACTTAAGGTTATAAACTCAGATACCACTGTAGGGTCGAGATGGCGGACTAGAGGGGGGTAAATAGTCATTTCTAAAATTAATCGCGCCGGCTAAACAAAACAAATGCACGAATTAATACTATCGGTCTAGCCAAGACTACATCCCTCTATCTAAGTTCACAAGCACCTTAGAGAAGATCCTAATTAGACAATAAAGGTGCCGGGCTAGCTAGAGCTCACCTAATCAATTCTAGAGCAAGGTCACATAAACCTATGCGCTAGTACTTTGGCAACTGAGGGAGCTCCTACACAATCTAGTAAGCAAAAGCACAAAACCACCTAAGCTCACTAGCAATGCTCAATAACAAGGCTACACAAGCCAAATTAGAGAGCTCAAATTACTTAGCTACACAACTAAGCAATGTGACTAACAAGGTTACTCAAACCAAATTAGTCACGCAAGGGAGCAACTTCTATGTTACACAAGCAAGAAGGTAACTAGCAAGCTACACAAGCTAACTAATTACAAGAGCAATTACACAAGCACAATGTATATGAGAGTAAATACAAGCTTGTGTAAAGAGGATACAAACCAACGGAATGAACAAGGTTGACACGGTGATTTTTATCTCGAGGTTCACTTGGTTGCCACCAAGCTAGTCCCCATTGAGACAAGCTCCAAGGTTGCCGCCGGTCCTCTTGCTAGTGTTGACCCACAAGTCACAATCTCCCAGGTGGAGTGCTTACCACAAGCTCTAGCACTTGACCCGGTCAGACCACTTGTTGCCCTTCGCGTCTCGCTCTACTAGAGTTGCTTTTCATGGCTCCTGCAGGGTGAGCACAATCCCCCTCACAAATCACTTCTCTAGAGCATCACACAATCTTCTTTACATGCTTTGACGGAGACCACCACCAAGCCATCTAGGAGGTGGCAACCTTCAAGAGTAACAAGCACCACTGGCTTACAACTCGATCACCTAGTGCCACTCGATGCAATCTCACAATGCAATTGAAGGGTTATAAGGATGCTACGCTAGCTAGAAAACAAAAATTCGACCTCATAAACTAGGATCTACTGCTAGTTATAGATCACGGGATTACCACTAGAAGCGCAGGTGCAGTGGAAGCGACTTGATGTAGTCGAACGCGTCGTAGCAGTGCCGTGTAGTTGTGAGGTCATCCGTCCATCCGTCCCCTTTGTGCGGTTCGTCCTTGTGCTCCAGATGCAGCACCTCCAAGGTATCCACACGTACAGGGAGGAAGCATTGCGCCTCCGGACTGCTAGGTCCATGAGGAGCAGCAGGCGCGGGCGTAGGATGGGTGGCGGCGGCTGCCAAAAGGCATGGATCGCTTAGCCCTGTTGCCCACCCCACATATTTATAGGCGTCCCTAATGAGCTCCCGAGTTGGAGGCCCATTAGTAACCCTAAGCCTTGTCTAATTCGGATCCAATCCGAATTAGGCTTCTAGCCCCTTAAGCGTGCGACCCTATGGGTTCACGCACACATAGACATGGCCCGAGTACTCCTACTCGGCCATTAGTTGATAGCGGCCTCTAGCAAGGCATGTCAACTCCTATGTGTACGCAAAGATCATATCAGATGAACCACCACAAAACCACATACTTGTTATTCCCTTGCCTCACGATATTTGGTCCAACTCATAGGTTAACACTTAACCCAAGCACGGCCATGCATTTCTTGATCTAATTATTAGAGTGATCCAGTGATATCTCTCTCATATATAGAGAGGGGCAAATTCCATCTTGATTGTCTATGTGTCGGTGTTTTGAACCGGCGGGCCCTCAACCAACTAGTAAATTTGTACTGCGTGTTCCTAATCCTGAATGGTGATGCAAAGAGACACAAGGTTTATACTGGTTTAGGCAATAGGTGCCCTACGTCCAGTCTGAGAGATCGATCTTGTATTCCTTGCACCGAGGTGCTCATAGTAGGGGGTTACAAGCTAGGCGAGAGAGGGAGCTAGCCCTAGGTCTCTGTGTAGAATGGTGTGGATTGCTTGATATGTTGATCTTAGGTAGCGAGAAAGCGTGTGTGTTGAGCGTGTGTTCGTCTGAGCGTCTATGCGTGAGTTCGTGAACTCGCGAGTTCATGTCCCTCTGTTCATGAGAACGTGTACTCGTCGTTCGTGAGTTCATGAGCTCATCGTGTGAGCGTTAGCCCCCCTAGAAACGGCCCCGGTCCCTCCCTTTTATAGTTGAAGGGGGGACAGGGGTGATACATGTGTTCGCTATGCAGTGTCCTGTAAGTGGAGGTGGCATGTCCGAGCCCTGTAGCTTGCTACTGTGGCGGCATGGTCAATGGAGCGGTCATGTCCTTGATGTGTTGGAGCAATGCGCCGGTCACATCCGATCATGTGCGACGTGGGAGCTCTAGTGATAGCTTGACGCAGGGCATGGCGGACGACGTGTTAGTCGCTGTGTGCCGATAGTGTAAAAAGTCGAGGCTCAGTTGGTGCTGAGGCCGAGCCATCGTGGGGGGCTCAGTGGGCACGAATCCCGAGGCTGTCGAGGCCCTAAAGTGGATTACCGAGGCTCGGAGGGAGCAGTTGGTCCTGTACACTGATTCCAAGCCTACAGAGACCCAAACTTGACTCCCCACACTGTGCTGTCCTCAGAGCTAGGTTTAGGTAGCACAGCGCCGCTTGGGTGTCCGTCGTGGGCATAGTGCCAAGCACAGCGGTCGGTAACCCCTGCCCTGTCCTATCCTGAGCGGCATAGCTTCGATGTGATCCACGTCTTGTCGGCCGCTCCGCTGTGTCGAGCCATCGTTTGGCTGATATCACGGGAGTGGTTGATCACGTTGGTTGGACATGTCATCCTGTCAGAGAAGTTGGTCAAGGCGGAGGCAACGGGGTTATTTGCCGAGCTGGCCTCGAGCGAGGCGGAGAATCGACAACTCGTTCGAGGCCTTCCGGGCGGGCCTCGAGCAATACGTAGAATCGGTTCCCTGTCCGAGGCCTTTCGTGCGAGGCCTCGAGCGAGGCGGAGAATCGGCAGCCTCGGACAAGGTGGGGATTTAGCCAGTAGTTGTCTCTTAGCTTCGATTTTTACAGGGTCTAAGCAATTTTTTTGGCTCTTGCTTAGGGGACCCCTTTTTACGGTACCCGACACTATGTCTCATAGCATGTTTCCCGACAAACCCGAAAACCACCTTTATAACTACCCTATTATGGAGTAGCGTTTGATAGTCCCTGAGTAGGTCATTTCACATCTTGAATACATACAACAATCTTAGGTCTAAGGACATAACGTACATGATGTGAATAGAGATAATAACGATGTCGGTGTTTCGGACCGAGGGGTCCTCAACCAACCAGTGAATTTGAACTGTGTGCCCCTAATCCCGGATGGTGATACAAAGAGACACAAGGTTTATACTGGTTCAGGCAATCGATGCCCTACGTCCAGTCTGAGAGATCGATCTTGTATTCCTTGCACTGAAGTGCTCGTAGTAGGGGGTTACAAGCTAGGGGAGAGAGGGAGCTAGTCCCAGGTCTCGGTAAGGTGTCATGTGGGCCATTTGAGACGTTGCTCTCAGGCGGCTAGGATGTGTGCGTGTGTGTGTTACAAGGTGCCCCCCTTCCTCCTCTAAGTGGCCCAAGTCCTCTCCTTTTATAGCTGAAGGGAGGACAAGGACAGTACATGTATTGACTATACGGTGTCGTGCCAACAGGGGCGGTGTGTCCAAGCCCTATGGCCTGTTCCTGTGGCGGCATGGTCGTTGGAGTGGTCTGTCCTTGGAGCACTGGGGCGGCATGCTAGTCCCATCTAATCATGTGCGTCGTGGGAGCCCCGGGACTGCCTTGGAGTGGGTGTGGCGGTGAACATGCAAGCTGCTGTGGACGAACTGTGCGTGAGGCCGAGGCTTGGTCGGTGCCGAGGCTGTACCACAGCGGGGGGTCTCGGCGAGCACAGACCCCGAGATAGCCGAGACCTTAGTGCACAGTGCTGAGGCCCCGGGCGAGCGGCTGATCCGGTGCGCCGGCTCGGAGGCGGTGATGACCCATGCCAAGTTGTGCGTGCGATGTTGTTTTTGAGGCAGGGATCGCGGGACACAGTATAGTGTGGGCGTTGATCGTGGGCATAGCGTTGTGATACAGTGACCGGTAATCCCTGTCGTGCCCTGTCTCAGCCGGTATGGGGTTGATGCGACCTCATGTCCCGTCGGCCATTCTATGGTGTCGAGCCATCGTTCGGCTGAGATTGTGGGAGTGGTTGAAGTATTAATGGGACATGACGTGTTGTCGGGAAGACCGGCCGAGGCGGGGGCGACGGACTATGGATAAGCTGGCCTCGCGTGAGACGGAGATCGGACTCCTCGCTGAGGCCTTCCAAGGGAGGCCTCGCGCGATATGGGGGATGCACCCCCTGCCGAGGCCTTCCGTGAAGAGCCTCGCGTGAGGCGGAGATTGTGTTCCCGACTGAGGCCTTCCGTGGAGAGCCTCGCGTGAGGCGGAGATTGCGTCAGGATGCCGAGACCTTCTACGCGAGACTCGAGGCGACGTGGAGAGCCTGGCGGGCTCGGACGTGGCGGGTGAGGGGCCCGCAGCTTACCTTCTAGCTTTGTTTTTTGATGAGACTTAAGTGACCCCTTTAATGTTCGCTCAGGGTACCCCATTCTAAGGTACCCGACAGTAGCCCCCGAGCCTCCGGGGGAGTGCATGCACTCTCCCTAAGGGTTTGCTGAGGCTTGGTTTATGCCCGCTCCCGTAGGAATTGGGTTTCGTTTCTTGAGGTTTCGGTGGGTGCGCGCGAGCACACCCGCCAGGTGCAGCCCCCGAGGCCCTGGAGGAGTGAAGTTACTCCTCCAGGGGCTTTTTTCGTTTTCGCATTTGAGCGAGGAGTTTTTATCGCATTTGCCGAGCCCATAAGCGTAAGTTCGGGTTGCGGGGGTCTCGGCGAGGCTACAAGAAAAGCCCTCTAGCCTCCGCGTGGAGCGAGAGGTCCGTCAGAGGTTCCCCTAACTCTAGGTACGACCCTCATGCTTCCTTTTCGCTCGGAAGGAGGGGTGGAATGTGCCAGGCTACCCTCGATGGGCACGAGCATGGGCACTTCCGGTGAGCTGTTATCGGGTGAGTCTGAGTGGAGGCCCATACCCCGTTCGCTAGGGGACAGCTAGTGGTCTAGAGGTGCACTCCAAGAGTACTAGAGGGTTTCTCTAGTGGGTGCCAAGGCCGTTCGCTGGGCCTCGGAGGCTCGGTGCCTCCCTATGGTGGGATCCCATTCGGAGACTTCCTTGCCGGTCTCGGACATGACTTAGGACACCCCGATCGATTGCTTGCTCGGGCCTCGGCCATTCATAGGCTCGCCCTAAAGTTGTCCCTGACTCTATTGCCCTAGGGCGGCTGTCGAAACCTCTTGGAGGCCTAGCCTTCGAACCCCTAGACCATAACAGGCTCGGTGCCCTTTATCGTGTTTGTAACGAAACATCTAGCGTGGACTTGGACTGTTTGTCTTTGCCTTGGGTACAAGAGGAGCCCCCGAGCCTCTGCCTGGAGCAAGAGGGCGGTCGGGGGTCCTCTGACTTTTTCGTCCGACCCTCACATATCCTTTTCGTTCGGATGGAGGGTTTGTTTGCCGAGCCCATTCTAGTCTCGGCAAGGTTGCAAGAAGAGCCCCTAGCCTCTGTGTGGAGTGAGAGGGCCGTCGGGAGTTCCCCTGGCTTTTTATATGCCCCTCGCGCGTGAGGGTTAGTTTGCCGAGGCCCCTTTGGGCATGAGCCTGGGTCATGGGGTCTCAGCGCATCTGCAGGAAGAGCCCCCTAGCCTCTACATAGGGTGAGAGGGCCGTCAAGAGCTCCCCTGTCTTTTTATACGACCCTCACGCTTCCTTTTTGCTCGGAAGGAGGGTTTGTTTTGCCGAGCCCCTTTGAGTGCGAGCCAGGGTTGCTGGGTCTCGGCAAGGTTTGCAGGGAGAGCCCCTTAGCCTCTGCATAGAGCGAGAAGGCCGTCGGGGGTTCCCCTGACTTTTTGTGCGACCCTCACGCTTCCTTTTCGCTCGGAAGGAGGGGTGGAATGTGCCTCGCTACCCTCGGTGGGTACGAGCGGTGGCACTTCCGGTGAGCTATTATCGGGTAGTCTGAGTGGAGGCCCAAACCCCATTCGCTACAGGACGGCTAGCGGTCTAGAGACACACTCCAAGAGTACCAGAGGATTTCTCTAGTGGGTGCTGAGGCCGTTCGCTGGGCCTCGGTGGCTCGGTGCCTCCCTACGGTGGGATCCCATTCGGAGACCTTCCTACCGGTCTCGGACATGACTTTGGGTGTCCCAAGCGTTTTGCTTGCTTGGGCCTCGGCCCCGTATAGGCTCACCTACGGTCGTCCCTGACTCTGTTATCCTGGGCGGCTGTCGAAACCTTTTGGGGCCCAGCCTTTGAACCCCTGGACCGTAATAGGCTCAGAGCCTGGTTCCTTCATACGAAAGGAATAGGCCGTGGGGAATATCTTCCCTATTGGCTCGGCAACGGGTGGCGTGCCTTTTTAGGTGGTTTCCTGGGGAGGCGAAACGACGCCTGCTGCCATAGTGGCCGATCGTGACGTGGTGGATGGGACGTAACTGTTCTCGCGTTTAATGAGGGAGACGTGGGCGCGTGGGCCGGCGAAATCGATTTGTGGTTAACTGCGCCAGATCGGGGGGAAAACTTTCCCGATTTCATCGCCCATTCGTTTCACCTCCCTCCTGCATAAATACCCGAAGTGTCTCGCCCCTCCTCGTCTTACCTTGCCTACATTAGCACTGCCTCCGTCGAGCCATTGCTAGAGCAGCGAGTGCCGGGAAGAAGAGGGGAGAAGAGCGAGCCTAGGGAGAAAGCGAGAAAAAAGCAAGAGCGTGGGAGAGAGAGAAAAACACATCGCCGGGCTTGATTCCTCCATCGCACCCATGGCCAGCGACATCGTCATTGTCGAGGCGGACCCCTGGGATCCTTCAGATGTCACTGAGGAGATGCTTCAGTCGATTGTCAACGGTGGACTCCTCCACCCGGTGACAGACCCCACCAGGCCGAAGTGGATTGCTCCGTACGGCGAGCCAGAGCTGAGGCCTCACGATGGCTACATCGTGAGCTTCGTCTCCTTTCACGAGCGCGGCCTCGGCATCTCGGCGGATCGGTTCATGCAGGCGCTCCCGCACTACTACGGTGTGGAGCTCCACAACTTCAATCCCAACTCCATCGCTCAGGCGGCTATCTTTGTTGCCGTCTGCGAGGGGTATTTGGGGATTGCTCCCCATTGGGAGTTGTGGCTCCACCTATTCCGAGCGGGGCACACTACCAAGCTGATGGGTACGTCGGGTAAGAGGAAGTGCGACGAGGGCCAGTGGCTGCACTCTCCAAGTGCGCCAGGACTGCCTGCACCTCTACATCCTGGCCCAACTCGCATCCTCCAATCGCCGGTGGTACATGAGTTGGTTCTACCTTCACAACGATGACGGAGGACTTCCCCCCTACACTGGGCAGATTGTGGGGAGTTGCCCGGAGAGATGGAAGTACGGCGTCCCGAAGGATGACCAGCCCAGGCTGCAGCCACTTCTGGAGGGGCTGGCGAGGCTGTGGGGCCACGGTCTCACCGTGGCTGTGGTCGTGGCCGCCTTCCACCGCCGGAGGGTGCTGCCGCTGATGGCTCGGCGGCGGCGGCTATTCGAGATGAAGCCGGGTGAGCCCATCGAGGGCACTCGGATGTCCTCCTCCGCCCTTTCCGATGAGGAAATTCTTCGTCGGGTGGGGGAGACGGTAGAGGCGAAGCTGAGGGGCGTCAACTTGACCCCTATCGCGATGTGGCTGTCGTGGGGGTTCCTTTCGCTGGTCAGTTGTGTGCCATTGTAGCCTCCGAGCCTCCTCAATCTCCCCTTACCCCTTGTTTCCTTATGCGCATCCGTCGTTCCTGCAGGGGATGAGGGACATGCACTCCTCTCCGCCGCCCGTCCTTGAGGACGTGAGGCGGTGGGCGATCAACCGTGCACACGCCGACGCATAGAAAAAGCGGAAAGACGCCGAGGCGGCAAAGCGCACGAAGCAAATCCTCGCGTGCGAGGAGCTAGATAAGCGCCACCATCAACAACGGAAGGATGGTCTCCCGTTGGAGGAATCCCCATCGACGTCACTGTCGACGGAGACCTCGGATGAGGATGACGGGGGTGAGGTCCCCTGGACCACCTTCCTGACATAGCGGAGGTGGTGCCCGAGGCATTGGCAAGCAGCCTGGCACTCCCGGGAGGAGGAGGAAAAGGCGGATCTAGGGTCAGCGGTTGCCCGCTCTGGGGCCGAGGCCGACATGCCTGAGGCGCGGGCATTGGGCAAATGCGCCATCGGCCTGGTGGGCTCGGAGGCCCTGGTGGAATAGGTGGCGGTGGAGGCGATGCCACCGCCCTCGCAGAGGACCGAAGGGGAGCTGGGGTCCATTGAGGACCGACCGGTGCCGATGGATATGGAGGCGATGCCTCTGCCGCCGCCTCCACCGTTGCGGACGAGGTTTGCCATGGCAAAACAGTTGCCGCCCCATTCGAGGTAAGTGCATTCTTGGCAGGGTCATAGTGCCTTTCGTTCGCCTTTTGGTCTCGCGCTAACCCTGTAGGTTATTTTTTCTTAGTCGAAAGCAGCCCGAGGACGAGCTTCCCTTGGCGCCCCTTAAGGCGCTCAAGGCGAGCCCCAGCTCCTCTGCCCACTGGGTGGCAGAGGCCCAAGCCGCTATCGAACGCAGCGCGGCGTCGGTGAGGGTTGACCTGAAGGAGCTGCCCGCCCAAGGAGGGGCTACCGAGGTGACCCCTACACAGACGAGGGGGGGAGTGCTTTCGCCCCGCGGGGGCGAGGCTCACGAGTCGAATGGGGCTGGCGCGCCCTTGGTTGCCGAGGCCCCCAGGGTCTCCGAGGCTAAGGCGATGGAGGACAGTGCGCCCAAGACCGCCGAGACCGCGGTGGCCGCGGTCGGTGTTTCCGTGTCCTCCGAGGCCACGATGGCGGAGGCTGGAGCCCCCGAGGCTATCGAGGCCATAATTGCGGAGGCCAGAGCCCCTGAGATCACCAAGGCCGTCATAATGGCGGCGAGGCCGTCTACCCAGGAGGTAGAGATGAAGGCGGCGGAGGCCTCGGTGGCGCCCTTGGTTCAGGGGTCACCTTTGTTGCGAGAGAGCGCCTGGGAGGCGGAGGTCTATCCGATCTCTTCCGATGATACTTCCTAGGCACGGGAGGTGGTCGACGCCGAGAATGCCGGTGCCGTGGAACAGCCGGCGCCGATCTTGGATGAGGGAAGCTCGGCCCTCGTGCAGGCACGACCCGAGCCTCGCGGGTGGGATCACCCACAGGTACTGTGGTGGAGTCGAGACGACCCTAAGGGGGAGCCTCTGTTCGCCCTCGAGGATGCAGCCGAGGGCAGGCGCTGGGGCACCTTCGAGCAATACCGCCAGTTGGCGGAGCGGTCGCTACGGACGGCGCTGTCCGTGGTGGCCGACGAACTGCCCGAAGTCGCCCAGGTTCGCGTTTTCCTTTCTCGCGCGACGCTGCCCTTTTCTGGTTTTGTTGAAATCAATGACCCATGTTCTGCTTCCCCAGGAGCTCGAGACCCAGTCCCTTGGGAAGTTGGTCTTTCTTTGGTGATAGAGGGGCGTCTGGGACTAGCTTTAGCGGCAGAAGGGCCTTCTTGCCGGCGCCAACGAGCTCCTGTCAGCGCGGAGTGCGGAGGTAGAGGACCTCCGCCTTCGTTGTGCCGATGCGAAGGTCGAGGCGGCCATGGCCCAGACGTAGCTCGCCCCTCTGGCGGCGCAGGGGAAGGAGTTGGAGGAGGAGCTCGCCCATGTAGTCAGCGATCGGGATGCCTTTAGGGGCCAAGCCGTTGAAGCTATGGCCTCGGCTGCGGCTCTCGCGGGGCAGTTGGGGGCGGAACAAAGGGCGCACCAGCTGACGAAAGGTGCCTTGGATGAGGCCCTTGCTGCAGCTGAGGCCTCGCGAACCGAGGCTGTGGTCTGGAGGGGGACGGTTGAGGGTGAGTTTTAGTCCCCCCATTCTGTTTTCTTTTCCTTATGTTCGCTCCCTAACTCCCTTGTGTGACGCAGAGCTAGGAAGTGAAGCTTCCAGGGTGGCCGAGGCTTTTCAGGTCGAGGCCTAGCGGTTGAAGGAGAAGGTTGAGGCCTCCCGGGCCGAGGCCCTGCGCTGGAAGGAGAAAGCCGAGGCCTGTCAGGTCAAGACCCGACGCTGGGAGCAGAAGGTCAAGGGTGAGTTCCGTGGGCTTCCACCCCTAACTTAGGTTGTTTTTTCCCTCGCTCGACCTCATTCCATTTTCCATGGTGCAGAGTCAGAGGCGGAGATTACTCGGGCCGCCGAGGCTTCCAGCGTGGTGCAGACGGTGCTCGAGACCGAGATCGGGGAGCATGAGGTGCTGAAACATGCTGCCCTTTCCGCCTGTGAGGCCTTGGAGGTTGAAGGGGTTCAGTCAGGCAGCTCCCTGGGGAGCCGTCTGATCGCGCTGAGCAACCAGACGCGCGAGCGGCTCCGAGGAGAGCTGCACACGGGTGTCAAGCGTGCGCTGGCCGTCATCTCTTCTCACTACATCGGCGTCGACCTCCCAGCCATCAGTGATGGGTATGTCCTGCCTGATGATGAGGAGGAGGCGGACACGGTGGTCACGAAGCTGATGGAGGCGGCTGAAGGCCCTGGCACGGCGCTGGCGACGCTCTTCGAAGAGGAGATGGTTCCTCCCCTACCATCTACCGGTGCTGAAGGCCCTAAGCCTTGATCTGGGCCCCGGGGGCTATGTAAAAATAGAGTAGGAGTTATTTTTTGTATCATAACGCTTGTGGCCGTCGGGGCCTTTATTTTTGAAGTATTTGTGTTTCTTAGTTGTTTTTCTTATGTTTTCGAGCCTCTGCCCTCTGTTGCTCCTGATCTGATTTTGTTTGCAAAACACCCCCTTGGGGCCTAAGCCATCCCTTGAGTGAGAGGTAGTGAGGGAGTGCCGTAGCCTGGAGGCGTAGGCCGTCTCGTGACTCTACCGACCTCTTGCTTGGGAAACAGACCTTGGTCCGAGGGGTTTTTACAACTGATTCGTTAGAGCCTGCTAGAGTCTTGGCGTAGGAATTTTTTGCGAAAAACAACTGAAGAATGGTGCGTGGGACCTGGGGGGGAGTCCCCCATCTAGCCCTCGAGGGAGGCTTGGTTTTGCTAAGGCAGAGCCGAGTCTCCCTTGTCGTGTTACTGTATTGCCGAGACCTACGATGGGCTCGGGGGGTTTCTCGAAAAATTAGACCAACTAAAGAACGCTTTTTAATTGTATTTCGAGAAACGACATATACAATGCTTGGAAATTTAGGGATAAAAGCGACGTAGCTGTTCTATGTTCCAAGCGTTGGTGAAGACTTCGCCCTTCTCGTTGGCCAGCTTGTAGGTCCCGGGCTTCAGTACTTGGGCGATGATGTACGGTCCTTTCCATGGCGGGGTCAGCTTGTGGCAACCCTTGTTGCTCTGTGCTAGCCTCAACACCAGGTCGCCTACCTTCAAGTCTCGGCCTCGGGCGCGTCGGGCCTGATAGCGCCGTAGGCTCTGCTGGTATTTGGCCGAGTGTAGTAGCGTGACGTCTCGGGCTTCCTCTAGTTGATCAAGGGCATCCTCTCAGGTGGTGCGGTTGCTTTGTTCGTTATAGGCTTGTAGCCTCGGGGAACCATATTCCAAGTCAGTGGGGAGGATGGCCTCGGCCCCATAGACCAGGAAGAAAGGCATGAACCCCATGGCTCGGCTTGGAGTGTTCCTCAGGCTCCAGATGACCGACGGGAGTTCAGCGAGCCATTTCTTGCCAAACTTTTTCAACCGGTTGTGAATCCTTGGCTTGAGGCCTTGTAGGATCATGCCATTGGCACGCTCTACTTGGCCGTTGGTCCTTAGGTGTCCTACAGCTGACCAGGCCACATGGATGTGGTGGTCGTCGCAAAATGTCAGGAACTTTTTACCGGTGAACTATGTCTCGTTGTCGGTGATGATGGTGTTAGAGACCCCAAATCTGTGGATAATGTCAGTGAAGAACAGCACCGCCTGCTCGGATTTGATTCGATTGATCAGACGAGCCTCGATCCATTTGGAGAACTTGTCGATTGATACCAGCAGATGGGTGTAGCCCCCGGGGGCCCTCTGTAGAGGCCCAACCATGTCGAGCCCCCATACGGCAAACGGCCACGTGATGGGGATGGTTTGGAGGGCCAGGGCCGGGAGGTGTGTCTGCCGAGCATAGTACTGGCATCCTTCGCAGGAGCGTACTAGCTTGGTAGCGTCGGCGACCACCGTCGGCCAGTAGAACCCTTGGCGGAAAGCATTCCCCACGAGCGTTCGAGGCACCGCAGGTGCCCATAGGCGCCTACGTGCAAGTCCCAAAGCAGGGCTCGGCCCGCCTCGGCAGTGATGCATCGTTGGAGGACACCTGAGGGACTTCGCCTATACAATTCGTCATTGTAGAGGGCGTAGGTCTTGGCTCGGCGCGCAAGCCATCGTGCTTCAATTCTGTTGCCAGGAAGCTCCCCCTGATCAAGCCAATCGAGGAACGAGACTCGCCAATCCGCATCCTAATCAGTCTGTGGAGGCTCGATGTTGACTTCCATGACCTCGGGCTCGGTCGAGGGGGTCTCGACAGTGGAGGGGGCATCGAGTTTCGCCGTGGTCTCCACTGGTGGGCCCTCCTCTATTACCAAAGTGTAGTTAATGAAAGGCTTGTGGAGGTCTCTGGCAAAGACATTCGGGGGGGCCGATGCCCATGCCGAGGCCATCTTTGCCAGCTCGTCGGCGGCCTCGTTGTACTTCCGCGCGACGTGATTTAGTTCGAGACCGTCGAACTTGTCTTCTAGGCGTCGTACCAACTTGCAGTAAGCCTCCATTTTGGGGTCGAGGCAATTTGACTCCTTCATCACTTGATCTATGATGAGCCGCGAGTCACCTCGGATGTCGAGGCGCCATGCCCCAAGTTCGATGGCGACTTGCAAGCCGTTGATGAGGGCCTCGTACTCGGCCGCGTTGTTGGAGGCGGTGAAGTGGAGCCGCACCATGTAGCGCATGTGTATTCTGAGGGGCGAAATGAAGAGCAGACCCATGCCTGCCTCGGTCTTCATCAGGGATCCATCGAAGTACAGGGTCCAGCACTCCATCTGAATTTGAGCAGGTGGTAGTTGGGTGTCTGTCCACTCAGCCATGAAATCGGCCAAGACCTGAGACTTGATCGCTTTTCAAGGCACAAAAGTCAAGGTTTCCCCCATAAGCTCGACGGCCCACTTGGCTATCCTGCCCGAGGCCTCTCGGTTATGAACTATCTCGCCCAGGGGGAAAGATGATACCACAGTCACTGGGTGCGACTCGAAGTAGTGACGCAATTTGCGCCGGGCCAGGACCACGATGTAGACCAGCTTCTGGATGTGAGGGTAGCGTGCTTTGGTCTCAGAGAGCACCTCACTATTGAAATAAACAGGACGCTGGGTGGGTAGAGCGTGCCCCTCTTCCTGCCTCTCTACCACTACGGCTGTGCTGACCACTTGGGTCGTTGCGGCGACGTAGAGTAAGAGGGCCTCGTCCCTGGATGGGGGTACTAGGATGGGAGGATTTGTGAGCAGCCTCTTGAGTCTATCGAGGGCTTCTTCGGCCTTGGGGGTCTAAGAAAAACGCTCGGATTTTCTCAAGAGTCGGTACAGAGGCAAACCTTTTTTGCCGAGGCGTGAGATGAAGCGGCTCAGGGCCGCAAGGCATCCCATGACCCTCTATACTCCCTTGAGGTCTCTGATTGGTCCCATGCTGGTTATGGCTGAGACCTTCTCTGGGTTGGCCTCGATGCCCGTTCCGAGACTATGAACCCCAAGAGCATGCCTCGGGGGACCCTGAACACACACTTCTCGAGATTGAGCTTGATGCCCTTCTCTCTAAGGCATTTGAAGGTTATCCTCAAGTCGTCGACGAGATCCTCGGCTTTGCTGGTCTTGACCACGATGTCGTCCACATAGGCCTCAACGGTCCGCCCAATGTTGTCGTGAAAGACCTAGGTCATGCACCGCTGGTATGTGGCACCTGCGTTTCTGAGGCCAAAAGGCATAGTCACGTAGCAGTACATGTCGAATGGTGTGATGAAAGAAGTCGCGAGTTGGTCTGACTCTTTCATCTTGATTTGATGGTAACCAGAATACGCATCAAGGAAAGACAGGGTCTCGCACCCTATAGTGGAATCAACGATTTGATCGATTCGAGGTAATGGGAAAGGGACTTTTGGATAGGCTTTGTTCAAATTGGTGTAGTCTACGTACATCCTCCATTTCCCATTTTTCTTCTTGACTAACACGGGGTTAGCCAACCACTCTGGGTGGGACACTTCTTTGATGAATCCGGCCGCCAAGAGTTTCTGTATCTCCTCACCGATGGCCCTATGCTTTTCCTCGTCGAAGCGGCGCAGGCATTGCCTTGTCGGTCTAGATCCGGCCCGGATGTCCAGGGCATGCTCGGTGACCTCCCTCGGTATGCCCGGCATGCCCGAGGGACTCCATGTGAATATGTCGGCATTTGCACGGAGAAAGTCGACGAGCATGGCTTCCTATTTGATGTCGAGGGTGGCGCTGATCCTCAGCACTCGGTCGTCGGGGCAGGCGGGGTCGACCGGGAGAGTTTGATGGCTTCCGCGGTCTCGAATGCCCCCGCGCGATGCTTGGAGTCAGGCGCCTCGCCACTGAGTTGGTCGAGGTGGGCGATGAGGGTCTCGGCCTCCGCAAGAACCTCGGCGTACTCGATGCACTCGACGTCACAGTCGTATGCATGTTCGTACGTGGACTCAATCGTGATGATACCGCTAGGGCCTGGCATCTTGAGCTTGAGGTAGGTATAGTTGGGGACTGCCATGAACTTGGTGTAGCACGGCTGCCCTAGGATGGCGTGGTAGGCTCCCCCGAACCCGACTGCCTCGAAGGTAAGGACTTCCTTGCGGTAGTTGGAGGGGGTGCCGAAGCAGATGGAAAGGTCGATGCGCCCAATGGGTCACGTGCGCTTCCCTAGCATGATGCCATGGAAGGGGGCGACGTTGCCTTGGAGCCTCAATCGGTCGATCTCGAAGAGCTCCAGGGTATTGACATAGAGGATGTTGAGGCCGCTGCCTCCATCCATCAACACCTTGGAGAGTCGGGTGTTGCCGATGATCGGGTCGACAACTAGTGGGTACCGCCCGGGATTCGGAACATGGTCAGGGTGGTCATCTCAATCGAAGGTGATCGCCTCCCAAGACCAGTCGAGGTACTGGGGGGTGGCCACCTTGATCAAGAAGACTTTCGGCATTCCCTCTTGTGCTACCGTGCCGTAAGGCACGCCGAGGGTCCACCGAAGATCATGAAGGCGTTGCATACCTCGGGGAACTCGTCGTCCTTGTCCTCGTCCCGGTCGCGAGCACCCTTCTGCTTGGCATCGTCGTCGGGGAGCCCGAACCTGGCATAGTAACGTCACAGCATGGAGCAATCCTCGAGGGCATGCTTGACCGGGCCTTAGTGGTAAGGGCAGGGTTTCTTGAGCATGTCATCAAAAGGCCTATGGCCTCTAGGGCCTTGGGGATTCTTGCATTCTGCGGCCCCGACCAGATCGGTCTCTAGAACCTCCTGCTTCCCTAGGCGCCCCTTTTTCTTTCTCTTAGGGAGGTGGGAGGCCGAGGCCTCGGGGGCCTCGTCCCTCCGCTTTCCCTTGGTGTCGCTGTCAGGGAAGATGGCTTCGATAGCCTCCTCGCCCGAGGCGAAGTTGGTGGTGATGTCGAGGAGCACAGCAGCGGAGCGCGGTATGTTCCGACCTAACTCTCGAACCAGGTCTCGGCAGGTGGTGCTGGAGAGGAAAGCCTGGATGATCTCCGAGTCGCCGACGCTGGGCAACTCGGTGCACTGTTTGGAGAAGCGTCGGATGAAGTCTCGGAGAGACTCGTCCGGCTTCTGGTGATAGCTTTTAAGGTCCCAGGAGTTCCTAGGGCGCACGTATGTGCCTTGGAAGTTCCTGACAAAGATCCTAACCAAGTCGCGCCAGTCATGGATTTGTGAGGGAGGAAGGTGCTTGAGCCAGGCTCACGCTGAGTCTGACAAGAGCAAGGGGAGGTTGCGGATGATGAGCAGGTCATTGTGCGCACCACCTAGCTGGTAGGCTAGGCGGTAATCGACAAGCCAGAGTTCAGGGTTGGTTTCACCGCTATATTTCGCGAGATTGGCTAGTTGCCAAAACCGGGCCGGGAAAACGGCAGCGCGGATGGCCTTGCTAAAGACCCGAGGGCCTAGTGGTTTAGGAGAAGGACTATGGTCCTCCTTGCTATCGTAGAGACCGCCTCAGTGTGGGTGGTAGCCCTGAGCGGGCCCCTCGTTGTTGTGGCATCGTCGCCTGCTGACCACCTCATGGTCCCCCTGCACCTCGCGTCGATTGCCGAGGCAGTCCAGAAGCACGGGTACCCTGTGAGCTATTGGTGCTCGAGTGGGCTCAGGACGAGCCAAGGCTTCCCTGTTCTGCCGAGGCAAAGCTGCGGGTAGGCTCGAGACGCCCCCGTGCCATCGGGAGGCGGAACTCTTGGCCTGCTGAACCACGGCGGTCTCTAGGAGATCCCGGAGCTCGCCGCGGACCCGCCGCCCCTCCGTGGTAGAAGGCTCGGGCATTGCGCGGACCAGCATTGCCACAGCCGCAACGTTCTGGCTAGCACGATTGAAGACTGGGGGTTGCTCACTCCCTTCGTCGTCATGGATGCGGTGATGCACATCGCGGGCCCTCCGTCGGGCTCCTCCGCCTTCGCCGCGACCTTGCTGTTCCTGTTCGAGAGAGTCTCAAAGCTGCTACAGAAGAAGTTGGTCTTGTTCGACCTTGGCCTGGAGCTCACGGAGCTGTTCTAGATCTGGGCGCTGAGGTCGCGCAAGAGCGACATTCTCGTTTCGTGTGGCCGGTAGGACAATGCGTGGAGGTGTGGCGGCGCCTGTACCTGGGCAAAGCGGGGAACGGCTACCTGCCCCCTTGTCCTCCTCGCCCGCTCTTGGCATCCTAAGCCCGATGTGAAAACACTCGCGAGTGGGGTCGTAGGTGCCCTTGTCGTCGGAGTCGGAGTAGCCTAAGCAGTAGTCGCTTGCGGCCAAGAACTTACGCATAGCCCCAGGGTCGTGGAGTTCAGAGAAATCCACTCCGGGCCATGCCTCGTCCTCCTCTGAGGAGTCGGCGTGGGTGCTCAGGTCGAGAGTGAAGCGCTGGCGGTGTTCTAAGGGATCCTTGTGAGCGGTAGCATAAGCGTAGGCATAAGAGGCGGTGGCATTTCTCAACCCAAAGGGGCATGGGGATGGTGCCATCGCCAGACTCTGCTCCGCCGGGATCGGCTCCTTAGGGAGTGGTGGAGCGGAGCTTGACGACTGGGCATCACCGCGTGCCACCAGTGATTTTCCTTTGTCCAAGCTTAGGCTAGACAGGTCCCCAGCCAGGGACCCTGTGCTAATAGCTGGTCGTAGGATATCGGCGGGGAGCGGCGTGCTGCCCCAGATTCGCATAGCATCGGGGCGGTCTTGCTCGCGTCGTGCCTGGCGAGCACGGCGAGAGCGGCCACCCGGGCATCGCCTGCGCCTGGGCTGCCAGTGCATGGCTTCATCATTGGTTGGTGGGGCTCGAGGAGTGAGGAGTACCATGTTGTACTCATGCCCTAGAGACATGAACTCTAGGCTCCCAAACCAAACCACCATGCCGAGACGCTATGGTCGTACAGGGTCTGCCATCTGGAACTTGCTGGGATGATGAAACTGACACGTAGAGGCCCCTACCTGGTGTGCCAACTGTCGGTGTTTCGGACCGGGGGGTCCTCAACCAACCAGTGAATTTGAACTGCGTGCCCCTAATCCCAGATGGTGATGCAAAGAGACACAAGGTTTATACTAGTTTAGGCAATCGATGCCCTATGTCCAGTCTGAGAGATCGATCTTGTATTCCTTGCACCGAAGTGCTCGTAGTAGGGGGTTACAAGCTAGGGGAGAGAGGGAGCTAGTCCTAGGTCTCGGCAAGGTGTCATGTGGGCCATTTGAGACGTTGCTCTCAGGTGACTGGGATGTGTGCGTGTGTGTGTTACAAGGTGCCCCCCTTCCTCCTCTAAATGGCCCAAGTCCTCTCCTTTTATAGCTGAAGGGAGGACAATGACAGTACATGTATTGACTATACGGCGTCGTGCCAACAAGGGTGGTGTGTCCAAGCCCTATGGCCTGTTCCTGTGGCGGCGTGGTCGTCGGAGTGGTCCATCCTTGGAGCACTGGGGTGGCGTGCTAGTCCCATCCGATCCTGTGCGTCGTGGGAGCCCCGGGATTGCCTCGGAGTGGGTGCGGCGGTGAATGTGCAAGCCGCTGTGGACAGATTGTGCGCGAGGCTGAGGCTTGGTCGGTGCCAAGGCTGTACCGCAGCGGGGGGTCTCGGTGGGCACAGACCCCGAGATAGCCGAGAACTTAGTGCATAGTGCCGAGGCCCCGGGCGGGCGGCTGATCCGGTGCGCCGGCTTGGAGGCGGTGATGACCCAGGCCAAGTTGTGCGTGCGATGTTGTTTTCAAGGCGGGGATCGCGGGACACAGTGTAGTGTGGGCGTTGATCGTGGGCACAGCGTCGTGATACAGTGACCGGTAATCCCCGCCGTGCCCTGTCTCAACCGGTATGGGGCTGATGCGACCTCATGTCCTGTCGGCCATTCTGTGGTGTCGAGCCATCGTTCGGCTGAGATTGTGGGAGTGGTTGAAGTATAAATGGGACATGACGTGCTGTCGGGAAGACCGGCCGAGGCGGGGGCGATGGACTATGGATAAGCTGGCCTCGCGTGAGATGGAGGTCGGACTCCTCGCCGAGGCCTTCTAAGGGAGGCCTCGCACGATACAGGGGATGCACCCCCTGCCGAGGCCTTCCATGAAGAGCCTCGCACAAGGCGGAGATTGTGTTCCCAACTGAGGCCTTCCGTGGAGAGCCTCGCGCAAGGCGGAGATTGCGTCAGGACGCCGAGACCTTCTACGCGAGACTCGAGGCGACGCGAAGAGCCTGGCAGGCTCGGACATGGCGGGTGAGGGGCCCACGGCTTACCTTCTAGCTTTGTTTTTTGATGAGACTTAAGTGACCCCTTTGATGTTCGCTCGGGGTACCCCGTTCCAAGGTACCCGACAAATGACATCTCACGTTGGGTCAGTCTAGCCCCATGTCATACATGTGCCCACATTATTAGTTTGACATCTCCATGTCTATGATTTGTGAAACATAGTCATCAACTAATAATGTGCTGATCCATTATTCATGTGTGTCCTCACACGAACTCTGACCAGGGACAACATTAGAATAACCATTCAAGTAAAAGAGTTTCACAAACAATTCACATAATTGCTAATCGATACAGGTTGTCTATAATGGAAATTTAATGAACTCATAATATATCATGAATACAACGCAATATAATCATCTCTATAATTATCTCTAGGGCATACTCCCAACAATCTCCCACTTGCACTAGAGTTAATCTCAAAGATATCTAATACCCATAGCTCTTATGTGTGCCTCGTGCTTAGGCTACGGAAGAGCCTTTGTCAAAGGATCTACAACATTCAAATCTGTGTGTATCTTGCACATCTTGATCTCATCTCGTCTAATGAACTCTCGAATGAGGTGAAATTTCCGCAGTACATGTTTGCTCTTTTGGTGATTCCTTGGCTCCTTAGCCTGCACAATTGCCCAATTGTTGTCACAATGTAGATTCAATGGGCTAGACACATTCGAAAACACACCAAGTTCAATGAAGAACCTCCTCATCCAAACACCTTCCTTCGTAGCTCCAGAAGATATAATGTACTCGGCCTCTGTTGTAGAATTGGTCACCGTCTCCTGCTTGGAACTTTTCCAACTTACAGCACCACCATTTATTGTGAACACAAAACCTAATTGAGACTGTGAATCATCCATGTCAGTTTGGAAGCTAGCATCGGTGTAACCATTTACAATGAGCTCCTCCTCACCTCCATAGATTAGGAACACATCTTTAGTCCTTCTCAAGTACTTAAGAATGTTTTTAACAAGTGTCCAGTGACTCTCTCCTGGATCAGCTTGGTACCTGCTCGCAACACTTAGAGCATATGAGACATCTGGGTGAGTACATATCATGGCATACATAATGGAACCAACTGTTGAGGCATATGGAACCTTACTCATGTGCTTCCGCTCATCAGCTGTCGAAGGACACTGTTTATCGCTAAAGCGCATACCATGTGACATAGGCAAGAACCCTTTCTTGGACTGTTCCATGTTGAATCATTTCAACACCTTGTTAATGTACGTATCTTGGCTTAATCCTATAAGCCTCTTCAATCTATCTCTATAGATCTTGATGCCCAAAATGTATGTTGCTTCTCCTAAATCCTTCATAGAAAAATTATTATTCAGTGAAGTCTTTACGGATTGCAACATAGGAATGTCATTCCCAATCAATAATATGTCATCCACATACAAGATCAGAAATACAACAGCGCTCCCACTTTTCTTCTTATAAACACAAGGTTCTTCTTCATTCTAATGGAAGCCAAACCCTTTGACCACTTCATCAAAACAAATGTTCCAACTCTGAGATGCTTGCTTTAACCCATAAATGGATTTCTAAAGCTTGCAAATTTTTCCAACATTGTTTGGATCAACAAAACCTTCGGGCTGTATCATATACACGTCCTCATCCAAATTCCCATTTAGAAAGGCTATTTTAACATCCATCTACCATATCTCATAATCAAAATAAGCAGCTATTGCTAGAATGATCCGGATAGATTTAAGCATCGCTACCGGCGAGAAAGTCTCGTCGTAGTCAATTCCTTGAACTTGCCAAAAACCCTTTGCAATAAGTCGAGCTTTATAGATGTGAACGTTTCCATCCATATCCTTTTTCTTTTTATAGATCCATTTGCACTCTATGGGTCTAACCCCATCAGGCGGGTCAACCAAGTTTCAAACTTGATTGTTTCCCATGGAATCTATCTCGAATCTCATGGCACTTTGCCATTTCTTGGAATCTGGGTCCATCATTGCTTCCGCATAAGTCGCAGGTTTGTCATCATCTAACAATAACAAATCCCCACGCAACTCATGGATTCTTGCAGACCTTCATGGTTGTGGCGGTGTTTCTTTTGCCACGGGTATCTCAACTTGTTCTGCTACATTAGCATCACTCATAGAGTCCTTCCCAACTGGCTCATCTTGAACTTCTTCAAGATACACCTTCTATCCACATTTCTCTCTTTTGAGAAACTCTTTCTCTAAGAAAACGCCATTCCGAGCAACAAACACTTTGCCCTCTGATCGGTTGTAGAAGTAATACCCTAAAGTTTCCTTCGGATATCCCATGAAAAAGCATTTGTCTGATTTGGGTGTTAGTTTATCTGTCATAAGTCGTTTGACATAAACTTCACAACCCCAAATTTTCAGAAAAGACAAACTGGGACTCTTACCTGTCCACATCTCATGTGGTGTCTTAACTACTGACTTAGATGGTACCCTATTCAATGTGAAAGCGGCTATTTCTAGAGTGTATCCCCAAAATGATAACGGTAGGTCTGACTGGTTCATCATAGACCGAACCATGACCAACAAAGTCCAATTACATCGCTTGGACATGCCATTTCTCTGAGGCATTCCAGGTGGCATAAGTTGTGGAACAATTCCGCAACTCTTTAGATGATTGCTAAACTCGTGGCTCAAATATTCGCCTCCACGATCAGATCGCAAAGCCTTAATTTTCTTGCCACGTTGATTCTCTACTTCACACTGAAACTCCTTGAACTTTTCAAATGTCTCAGACTTATGTTTCATTAAGTAGACATAGCCATATCTACTAAAGTCATCAGTGAAGGTTATGAAGTATTGGAATCCGCCTCTTGCTATCGTACTCATTGGTCTGCACACATCAGTATGTATGAGTTCCAGCAAGTCAGCCACCCTCTCAGGAAAACCTTTGAAAGGCGTCTTGGTCATCTTGCCCAGCAGGCAAGCCTCACATGTCTCGTATGATTCAAAATCAAACGAAGTTAAAAGCCCATCATAATGGAGCCTCTTCATGTGATTCTCACTTATATGACCTAAACGACAATGCCACATATAGGTAGGACTTAACTCATTAAGCCGAGGCCTTTTAGCACTTATATTATAGACATGAGCATCTTCAAGATTTAAAATAAATAACCCATTCACAATGGATGCAGAAGCCACAAACATGTCATTTTTAGAGATCACACAACCATTGTCTTTACTCGCAAATGAATAATTATCGATGAAATATGGTCGGCAGTCCATCTAGGGATATGCCCATGATGGTAGATTGTCGGTAGACGGTGCGTGTAATCAGGAACCAGATGGTTACAGAGGCACAAGACACAAGATTTATACAGGTTCGGCCGCCGTGTTGGCATAATACCTACGTCCTATGTCTCATTATTCTGTATTGATTGAGATCTGTTGGAGATATCGACTAGGGGACCCTTGCCTCTCCTTATATAGTCTGGAGGAGGAGGGTTACAAGTAAAGTATCCTATTTGGTACTATTACAATATCTAGTACAACTTGTAATCTTGCCGTGCATGCCTCGATCTTACGGGCCGGGCCACCTCGGATGGTGCGGCCCATGTACCATCTTGTGATACCCGGGGGTGTATCCCCCACAGCTAGTCCCCAAGCACCATGTATTCTGATGCGACATGCCATTTTAACCTTCTCCGAACAGTGAGGCTTGAGTTCTTGACATCTCCGACCACCGTTGTCGCCGGAGAAGTAGGTTGTCCGAATAATGTATGGTGCTCTTAAGAAGAATGAAAAATATTTCCGTCCTAGGAAGTGTGCCCACTTGGGTTTCTGTGAAGAAACGTAAGGGTGTCTTGAAGCGTAGCATTTTTTATCGTCAGGGGCGTAGTGGTCGAAAAACAAGCACATTCACCACAAGGTGAAGTGTGCCCACTTAGTCCCCGAGCCTGGTAGTAAGTGACGTAGGCACGTGGTGCTAGGGTCTAAAAAGAATTCCCAGTTAAGTTGAGAATCCAATCGTTGTACAGGCGATACGAGCTGCACCGGCAGGTGCATCATACCGATGTAGTCCCCGAGCTTGCTGGAAGGTGAGGTATGAGCCTTGTAGCAAGGTCTAAAGGAGAAAAAAATATCCCAAATGTATGCGAGTTGCCAGTCGCATGTAGTCGAGACACAAAGTCCCCGAGCCATGGTCGGAGAGTGGTCGAGGTAGTCCCCGAGCATAGGTCGAGGAGCGAGCGATGAAGTCCCCGAGCTATGATCAAAGAGTGATCGAGGCAGTCCCCATGCGTAGGTCAAGAAGCGAGTGACAAAGTCCCCAAGCTATGGTCGGAGAGTGATCGAGGCAATCCCTGAGCGTAGGTTGAGAAGTGAGCGATGAAGTCCCCGAGCTGTGGTCAGAGAGTGATCGAGGCAGTCCCCGAGCGTAGGTCAAGAAGCGAGCGATGAAGTCCCCGAGCATAGCTCAAAATTCCTACAATATAAATATGTAGAATGGTAGTACATGATGTACAAAATAATAAATTATGGAGAAAAAATCAGCGGTGAAGAAATAACGCTCAGCAGTCATTTGCAAATGAGCATGATGTGATAAAGCAGTTGGTGCTTTGTAAACATCAGTGTTAATGTGAAGTTTGTGTTTATACTTAATATAAACTGCCTGACCAGTTAGTATGTAGCTGAGTCTCTAGCCCTAGCTAGCCCGTTAACCATAACGTGGGGCACGGAGCCCATGCACGTGTAGGAAGAACAAAGCGTCGCTAAGGAGCCGCTGCCAACCACCCATAATGCAGAGGGCAGACGCTCGTGCACGTGTAGGGAGGAGCCGGAGACAGGGCCTTTTCTGGAGACATCGAGCGTCAACATGACTGGTCGAGGATTTGCATTAAGTATAGCTGTATGTTATATTTAAGATTGTATACATGGACAAACGTTATCTGAAGAACAATCATGACGAGAATGTTGTGGAGAAACATCGTAATGAAAATTATATTAAATATAAATATTAGAAGTGTACTTATCTTTGGATAGAAATCTGGTCGGCGGTGATGAAGTTGTCCGGTCCTCGAGCTTTCCGACCTATCGTCATGACGGTGGTCGCGGTTGTCGTAGCGTCGTTCTTCACGGTGATCATCATTGCGACGTGGTCTGGTGGTCGAGGTGGTCGGAGCTCGGCAGAGCCGCTCGGGACGTGGTCGATGTGGTTCATGGTCGATGTGGTCGGAGCTCAGCGGAGCCGCTCAGGATGTGGTCGACGTGGTCCATGGTCGACATGGCTGGAGCTCGGTTAGCAGCTCGCTTGATGGCTGGAACATAGTTGATCTCGTGTTGGAGTAGAACGGACGTAGGCAGATAGAGTCCTACAGCGTACAGTCCTGCACGTCCGCCGTGACTATGATCCTGAGCCAGACTGCGATGTCGGTGATAGTGTGGCACACCTCGGATATGGCCTTTGCACCGTGAGACTACACACGCTAGTGCTCGGCCATCGTTGCAGGTCCTCCAGACGACGTGTTAGAAACGCAATATTGAGCGAGGTAGATAGAGAGACGCAGCCACCGGATCCTGATCAAGACCTTGCTTGCTAGCTTGTACATGAAAGCATGCAGTATGACTCCTAGCCAGTTGGATCTTGTAGATGTGTATGTGCTCTTGATTGCTAACTGGTTGATTAATTGCCTTGCGTGTATGGTGCATACATACGTGCAAGTTGGCTTGCACGCGTCACTAGCTTGCTTGTTTTGTATTGGCTTGCATCCTTCGTATAGGCATATGATGTATATGTGCATATGCCCGTACATGCAAGTTAGCCTTGCATGTTGCTGTAGATCATAGGCCTAGCCAGCAAACGTCGGATCCCGAAGCCATGCATGTTTGCTTGCCGTGTAGATGCGTACATACTAGAGCCCTGCGTGCCCGTCGTGAGCCCGATGGGATCTCGACGAAGTGCCGCCATGTAGTTTAGCTGAGGAGAGGTTCAGATGGACGTCGGTATGCAACGGAGGTTGCTGAGTTGTAGCCATAGTAGATTGATTCCGTCGCTGAGTTGTTGCCGTACGGTGGAATCGAGGTCTGCTATCTAGTTCACCATGGAACAACACACACACCCCCTACCTGGCGCGCCACTGTCGACGAAATATGGTCGGCAATCCATCTAGGGGTATGCCCATGATGGTAGATTGTCGGTAGACGGTGCGTGTAATCAGGAACTAGATGGTTATAGAGGCACAAGACACAAGATTTATACAGGTTCGGCCGCCGTGTTAGCGTAATACCTACGTCCTGTGTCTCATTATTCTGTATTGATTGAGGTCTGTTGGAGATATCGACTAGGGGACCCCTGCCTCTCCTTATATAGTCTGGAGGAGGAGGGTTACAAGTAAAGTATCATATTTGGTACTATTACAATATCGAGTACAACTTGTAATTTTGCCGTGCACGCCTCGATCTTATGGGTCGGGCCACCTCGGATGGTGCGGCCCATGTACCATCTTGTGGTACCCGGGGGTGTATCCTCCACAATAACCATCCTTCATCAAACATGAAGGTGACACAATGTTTTGACTTAAACTAGGAACAAAATAACAATTATTCAACTCCATAATAAATCCTGATGGGAGGTGGAGTTGCATCGTCCCGGCGTTCAACGCAGCAACTCTTGCATTATTGCCCACGCGAAAATCAACTTCTCCCTTTTCCACGCTTCTACTTCTTATCATTCCCTGCATCGTATTGCAAATATGAGCAACCGATCCGGTATCAAATACCCAAGAATTAATATAAGAATTAGCAAGAAAAATATCCGTAACATAAACAACAAGTGTACAAGCTGTGGGAGTACCTTTACTGCCGCAATCCTTTATGGATTCCAGGTACAGCTTGCAGTTCCTCTTCTAGTGACCTTTCCCATGACAATGAAAGCACTCAGCATCAGCAGGTGGTCTAGCCTTGGGCACATGTGGGTTTGGCTTAGAGATCTCATCTTTAGCCTTGCCCTTTTTCTTCTTCCAAGAATTGCCCTTCTTCTTAAATTTAGGTTTGTTTTGGACCGCCATAATGTACATGATGTGAATAGAGATAATAACGACATCTCACATTGGGTCAGTCCAGCCCCATGTCATACATGTGCCCACATTATTAGTTTGACATCTCCATGTCTCTGATTTGTGAAACATAGTCATCAACTAATAATGTGCTGATCCATTATTCATGTGTGTCCTCACACGAACTCTGACCAGGGACAACATTAGAATAACCATTCAAGTAAAAGAGTTTCATAAACAATTCACATAATTGCTAATCGATACAGGTTGTCTATAATGGAAATTCAATGAACTCATAATATATCATGGATACAAGGCAATATAATTATCTCTATGATTATCTCTAGGGCATACTCCCAACAGCAATCCCACTAGAATCACTTACTCACAATCAGATGCAATCACTATGTGCACAAGTGAGTTAAGGCTCTCTTAGCACTCCCCAAGCATGGACACTAAGTCCCAAGGGTGCTAAGCATGTGCTAAGGCTGGCCGCACACTCCTTTTATAGCCCCAAGGGCTAAAATAGTCGTTACCCCCTTTATCCTAATTTCCGCGCACTCACCGAACTCGCTGACCAGACTCACCCCATAGTCTGGTCCAGAGTCCGGTCACAGAGTCTGGTCGCTCCTCATGTGTCATGTCTACTAGTCGTTTGAAGATGACCGTTGCTCGCCAATGGCTAGCTCTCGCACGCGCATACTCCTGACCAAACGTGCATAGGTCAGTGACCGGACACACCGAGGCCGAGTCCGGTCAACAATGCACCTTTGCACAACTGACCGGAGTCTCCTTTCCCCTATGACTAGACTCGACTCTCCTAGAGTCCGATCACTTCCAGAGAGGTTCTAGAGAGCTCTTTTGATGATCGGACGCGTTAGGTCATCACTAACCAGATTATCCGTGCGTCCGGTCGCTCCTAGACACTTTAAAACACTGACCGGACTCTCGATCGAACTCGTAGGTACTGACTGGACGTGTCAGGTCACAGAGTTCGGTCACAGACCTTTCAGCGCTAAAATGACTATAACTCTTAACTCAAAACTCTGATTTTGATGATCTTGCATATTTTGGAAAGCTTATTCAGAGGGCTACACAACCCACTTGCATATTTGATCCAAAGCACAATGGATCAATGAAGAATTCTAAATCAAGAGCCATCCTATAGTTTGAAGTATACCAAAAAAACTCTCTCTCTTCTCCAAGTTGATCCAATTCAACTCTAACAACTTCTCCTTTGCAAATATGCCAACACCACTAAGTGTACACCACCAAGTATAAGTGTGTTAGCATTTTCACAAAAAAAATTCAAAGGATTAGTCACTCAATTCACCATGCCACTCGATCCTAGCTACGTCGAAAAGTTAGATCGCTCAAGTGGCACTAGATGACCGATATACAAACAAGTTTGCCCCTCTTGATAGTACGGTCATCTATCCTAAATCCTGTCATTAACTTCTCTACATGCCCATGACCGGTGAAATAAAATGCCCTAGGTTATACATTTGTCTTGCGCATTCCATTCCATCTCCTCCATTGTTGATGCAACACATGCACCAACCAATCATGAAATGATATGATCCACTTCATATCATCACGTGACCGTATTGGTTCATCGATCTTGACTTCACTTGCTCTTCACCATTGCTTCGGTCCATCAGCGCCAAGTCATCACTCAACTTGCCTTTCACACTTGCAACCGGTTCATCAAGCCAAGACTTGTCTTGATCTTCTCCACCTTAGTCACATGACTCGATGTGATGTCTCATATGCAATGAGATCCTTCATCACATATGTGAGCCTTGCAACAAATCTAAGCCATCTTCACCGTCATGGCATGAGCTGCTCACACAAGTGTACCTGTGGACTAATCACTTGTGTATCTCACATTTAAACACATTAGTCCACCTAGGTTGTCACTCAATTACCAAAACCAAACTAGGGACCTTTCAATCTCCCCCTATTTGGTAATTGACGACAACTCTACAAAGATATGGAAATTAAGCTCAAATGGATTTGAGTTGCTTCCCCAAGCAATTTTACCATGTGTAAATGATTTTGAACAAGTACCACAAACCCAAATTGGTAGTATTAGCTCCCCCCTACATATGTGCTAGAGTGTTTTGATTTGAAGCTCGCACATATGCATAGATTGGAATTGTGGGAGAGTAATTACTACCAATGATGGGAAGGTGTAAAGAATTAACTTTTGATGCATGATACCAATCGGAGTTGTACTTTTGACACCATCCTTAATACCATGAGCAGCTAGCCAACAAATACACTAGAAACCCCATGAGATCAACATTATAAGCAAAGTTCTAGTACCATGTGTAGAAATATAAGTCTAGCTACCATCCTATGCATGCTAGTTATCAAATCATCATTCAAGTTCTACAACTAGCATACACCACACAAAGCTTGCATATCAAATTTAAAAACTTATGCAATGCAAGCAAGCACATGACTATGCACAAATCAAATGCAAACAAACAAGTTCATGAGCTTGCTCCCCCTACTTGTGTGCTTCTCTTGTCCAAGAATTTTGATCCTTCTCAATTCCTCAATGTTGCTCCCTCTTTGTCCATTATCCATGTCCAAATCCCCATTTGTAATATCTTTGTTTCAATCTCTCCCCCTTTGTCATCAATTTCCATAAAAGGTGTGCGTCTCTTGATACAAAGGGTTGCATTGGGGTAGATGGTTGACACTTGAATCTTGCATTTTTATGGACACCACTACATATGTTGGAATGACACCACTTGTATAGCTCTTGAGATACCACATATAGGAACTTTGACCTTGATACCAATTGGTGAGACACCTCCCCCTAAGTCATTGCATGGGTCATCCATTTGATAAACTTGAGCTCTTGTAGTGAGGGATGCATTCTTCATTTAATGATCACTTAAAGTTGAGGATCACTTGTGGAACCACTGTCTCGTATGATTGATGCCACATGTAGAAATGTGATACCACTTGAAAGAATTTGCTACCATGGAACCACTTGTTGGATTTGACAATTTTGGTCATTTCTTGAACATTTACTATCTTCATGAGTACCACTTGTAGAATATCTCTTGTATGTTGATCTAGACATCACTTGTGAAGACCACTTGATAAATCAATTGAGTCTAGATACCACTTGAAACAACCAAACTAGATATCCATTTGCATTGTTGTCTTGCGCTTGTACTCTTGTTACTATCATGAGCTTCTAATGTTGACTTGAACTAAATTGAGTTGCCTAAGTGTAAGTGCATCTAGCCCTTTAGTGGATTTTGGTGAATTGAATGACAACACCATTAAAGGTCTAACAAGTTTGCTAAGTGTTGAATAGGAAATTAAGTTTATTGCATACACTTGTGGATTGTGTAATAAGAAGTGCATCAAAGGTTCAACAAGAAGGCAAACTTGATGATATGCCACATAGTGTTGAAATGAAGGCCAAATTGTATATTGTTGTATTGGAAGATTATAGAAACGATCTAGTTCAAGCAAAAGACAACAATGCAAAAGGAATCAATGAAATGATGGCTTTTATGTTGTGGGATATCATAGCATCATGTAGAAGCAAGCATATTTAGCAAATGACAAATGAGACATGAGTTGATGATTTTGGATTGGTCTCTATAATGGCTTGCTTTGCGTGAACGAGAAGAGTTGGACAGTGGACTAGCTTTGATTAAGGATTAAAGAATGAATCAAGAGTGCATAAGTGAGGAAATGTCAAGCAAAGGTGAAATGACAAAGGAGACAATGTATAATGGATATAAGATGTTCTCTACATTAGTTTGCTTGTATGGATAAAGATCTGGAAAATCACTTTCCATTAATATGATCAAGCTAGAAGTATGAAGATAGAGATTGAAATGAATGTAGGAGTGTCAAGCCAAAATGAAGAGGATGTAAGGAATCATGAATTAGTTTGACCATATTGATATTGATTCATATATGTCTCTATGTGACTCAAACTGAAGCTTGATTGATCTGAACATTCATATCTAGAAGATATTCAAGCAATGATTACAATATTGAAGAAATGATTTTTCAATGGATGCTTAATATGATATGACTTTAGTATGGCTTGATAAGGTGAAGATAGCAAAGAAAGGGCTTTGAGGGACTAAGCGGAGGTGAAGGGCAAGCGATGGCTTGAGGACCGAGGTACCATGGCTAAGGTGAAGAGAGAGTACTTGCCTTGAGTCGAGGAACTAATCAAGCCATGAGGAGTCATATTGTGTTGAGGATCAAATCATTAGTGAAAGTGACTTGAAGCCATGGAGGTGAACTCATATGTGTTGAAATGGTTCAAGTTACATGTTCAAGGTATGTTTGCTAAAAAAGATGAGACAAAGTTGATTGCAACCCCTTACGAAGTGATATTGAGAAGAAATGGCATATGAAGATATTGAAGACTCAAGTGGTTAAAATGGTTATATTCTCTTGATATTGAGTATAGGGTTGTATAGCCCTCGAAACAAGCTTTCCGAAAAGTCCAAGATCACTGAAAACGGAGTTCGAAGTAAAAAGTTATGGCGTTTTGTGTGAAGCCACCTATGCTCCTGTTCAGAGCTGCGGCAGTGCCGTGAATTTTCGTAGCAGTGCCGCGCCACGGCAGTGCCATAGATTAGAGCGGCAGTGCCACACCTTTATAGGTCATAATGGATAGTTTTTAAACTACAACGGCTAGTTTGTGTGGGTGGCTATAAATACCCATCCCATGTCTTCTGGTGTTGCCGCTGATGCTTCAAACATTCCAAACCCTTCCCAAGCCATTTGTGAGCTCTCTCTAACCCCTCTCTTTGTGAGAGTGAGTGATTAGTGATTGGTTAAGTGTTAGAGAGCTGATTAGAGTAAGCCAAACCTTGAGCACTTGTTAGGCTTCGTCAATCTTCATTGCACATTTGTTACTCTTGGAGGTAAAGCCTCCTAGATGGCTAGGCATCATCCGGTGAGCTCCTGTGCTTGTGGTGAGCCGTAGAAAAGTTTATGATCACCCCATTGATCTAGTGGAAACCCCTCATCTCAAGAGTTCACTCTCTTAACTTGAGAACGAGGATAAGGTTTACAAAGCCCAAGCCTTATTGGCTTCCTCAACCATGTGGATATAGGCAAGCCTTGGTGGCGAGCTAAACCACGGGATGTGGCAGTGCCACAGCAATAGAGCGGCAGTACCACACGCACTATACTAATATGTTGCAAGTTTTATTTGTTGTTAATTTTCAGAAGCGCTTATTCACCCCCTCTAGGCGACATCAAGGTTCTTTCAATTGGTATCAGAGCTAGGCTCTTAAATTCGGGCTTAACTGCCTTGAGAGATGATATCGACAAGTGATGAGGTATCTCTAGAACTTCTACTTTTGAATGGCTCAAATTATGCATCTTGGTCCGCTAGTGTGCTTACTATTTTTAAGGACATGGGGTCCTCATGTCGAGCAGATTGTAGATATGAGCATTTCACCTCCTAGTGATGATTTGGTCTATCTATCTAAAGAGGAAGTGAAATGCTTATAACACAATGCACAAGCTACTAATGTCTTATTTAGTGCTTTGAGTGAAGATGTTTTTGATGCCATCATATTTGAAGATGGTGAACCACTTGAGGATGCTCATATCATTTGGACCACACTTAAAGAAAAATATGACAAGTCCAAATGTGATGAGAAGCTGCTCTCATTGGAGGAACCACTTGAGGAGTGCTCAAATTTACCAACAAATGAAGAGCCTCAAGTGATTCTCCCAAAAGGCCTAAGTGATCATGCCACATCCACTTCCTCACCAACATATGACTTGATGGAAGGTAATGAAATGGTTGGTGAGAACAATGTGTTTACATGTGGTACTTCTACTTCCTCTAGTTCTTATGAGACTAACATTTTGAAGGAAGAAGAAGATTGTGACCGGTGGAGGTCAAATGATGAATCCACCTCACCAAGAAGCTCAACTCTTTATGCCACTTCTCATGTGGGTCTTATGTCAAAGAAAGAGAAGAATGTGGCAAGTGAGAATGAAAGTGAAAGTGAAAGTGAAAGTGAAAGTGAGAGTGAAAGTGAAAGTGAAAGTGAGAGTGAGAGTGAAAGTGAGAATGAAGTTGAAAGTGATGATGAGTTCAATCAACACTTACCACGTCTAAGCAAGAAAAACAAGTTGATGGTGCTCAAACCCATAGGGAAAATTGATGAGCAAGAAGAAACTCTTTACAAGCAAGAAGAGCTTCTCGTCAAAAAGATTAAATGCTTTGAGAAGTTAACCAAAAAGCATGAAAATCTTAAGTGCTCTCATGCTAGTTTGGTCAAAAGCTATGAAAACTTATCAATTGAGCAAACTCATACTATTAACTCTCTATCTTGTGTTGCTCAATTAGAAGATGAGAATTATATGCTCAAGGACAAAGTGGAAAGGCTCACTAGCAAGAATGAGACTTTGCAAGAAAGTCATGATGAGCTCTTATGCTCTTATGACAAGCTTATGGATTCTCATCTCATGATAGAAATTGCTCATGAGGTTGTGGTAACAGCAGTAAAATCATACCAACCTCACAATCACAAGTGCACATGTACACAAGTTCCATATATTTTGTCATGTGGTAACAATTGTTGCTCTCAAGTAAGCCAACCTTCTGTTGAGCATGTACTTTTAGAAATTTGTGATGATTCTATTACAAAAGAAAATGAAGAGCTCAAGGATGAAGTTGAGAGGCTAAGAAGGGACTGGACTCAATGGAAGGGCAAGTGCAATGCTTTACCTTCTCAAGATAACCGTGAAGACATGGTGAAGAAACTTGAGAAGGGATCAACAAACACATGCATCATCTAGAAGGTCACAAGTCCAACATTGGCAAAGTCAAAGGGAAATTTGGAGAAGTGCAATCTATCCAGAATGCAGCAGTTCCACTCAAGGCTGTGGAGGTTCCAGAATGTGGTAGTGCCTCATCCTAGAGTGGCAGTGCTGCACCTAGGTAGAACATCAAAGCCCCCAAGGCCATCAAGGTACAACTTCAACAAAAGAAGACACCCATCACTTGCTTCAAGTGCAAGGAGGGTCACCATGTAAGAGATTTCTCTTTGAAGAAAGAAGAAAAGCACATGAGCAAGATCCAAGAGAAGATGAAGAAGGTTCATGTCAAGTGCTCCAACATAGGACACAATGCCTCTATGTGTTCCAATAAGGTTGATGACCAAGCCACACTTCCTAAGAAGAATACAAAAATAAGCAAGAGAAAGTGTTATGGTTGCTATGAGAAGGGACATGAAATTGACTCATGTCCCAACAAGAAAAGCGAAGGCCTTATGTCATCAAGAAAGAGGCTCATCGGTAAGGAAGTAAGCAAGAGGCAAGAAGAAAAGACATCCCACAAGAACAAGCATCGCCTTTGCTATGCTTAACGAAGAGAGGGACACAAGATTAGTGAGTGTCCTAACAAAGACAACATCTCATCAAGGCCAACCCAAGTACAAGTGGGCAAGAAAATGCAATATGAGAAGGCTAACAAGATCAAGAGCCACCTATGCTACACTTGTAGAAGAAAGGGACACCTAAGTATGGATTGTCCCATGGGTAATACTCCTAAGCTCAACTCACTAATTGATTCAAATTTGCTTACGAGGCTAAAAAATGACACTTGTGCTAGAAAGGTGATTGGTTCACCACGTGCTATCACAAAGGCCATTTGGGTTCCTAAGTCTATTGTGACTAATCTTGATGGACCCAACATAGTTTGGGTACCAAATTGTGCATGATGAGTGTTGTAGATACTTGAAGGTGATATGAAGCTTTGGGGTGCTTGAGCAAGTTAATTGAAAATATCATCTCAAGCTATCAATCTTATTCATATTGTCTATTTTCTCAAGATTGACCCAAGGACAAATTGATGGATATATTTCTAACTTCATACTCACCTCGGTAACTAGTACCTAACCCTTGCTAGCTAGCCACTTAGCTTGTGTAGTCTCTAGTAGTTAACAAATATATGTGCGTTTGCGAATTATTAGGAGTGGCTGGAGTATTCAAGTTTAAATGAATCATTTGCCATATGATGCTTTTAATGGCTCTCTAGTAGAGCAAGATCTTATTCATGTTGTAGGTAAAGAGAAACCACGTTGTGAGGCAATCAAGCAAATGGTCATTGGTGATATAAGACCACAAGAAGTACATACTACAGGGGTGGAGGCTCCTCAAGTCATAGCTGATCTGCAACCTATTGCTGAAGTATGAGCAGCAGTGCCGCTCTCACAAGCAGCAGTGCCTTGTAGAGGAGCAGCACTGCCACGCCCCCACAAACAGCGGACAACAGTCCAATTCATGGACAAAACCTACAACATGATGATGAGCAAAGTGAAGATGAAGAGACCACCTCGTCCATTATATTCAAAAAAGGTGGTAATAACTAAATCTCAAGTGCATGCTATTATCAAATTTTACTCCTTTGTGCCTTGTGTAGCCACTTAGGACAAATGAAGCACTTGGAGATATTCATTAGTTGTTGGTCATGAAAGAAAAGTATGATTGAAATTGAATTGATCATCTACAACAAGCAACATAGATGACCTAAGTTTCCTTTGTGGACTTCGAACCAAGAATTTCAAGAAAGCCAAGAATGAAGAATCAAGCTCAAGTAGAGGCACTTATGACTTACAATTGAAGAACTCTCTACTTGATGGAATCTTATCATATGGTAGATTACCAAATTGTCATTCTCATCTTATGGCATTCTACATGCTCAATGGTTGTAAGTATTTATTAGCATATTTCAATTTGAATATTTTATTGTTGCCATGACCTAGACATAGAGTGAAATCTCAAGTTCTTAAATGAATAAAGTGCTATGTGAGAAATTCAAATACTTAGAGCACTTACCAAAAGAGAATTTACTCTACGACTAGTGTTGTGAAACTAATCTTTTTGTAAGTGATCTGTGCAGTCTCATTAAATGAGAATGTGTTTCTCAAATGGAGTGTGCTATCATATGAAGGCTATCAATCCAAAGCATTGTGATGTATTCTCTCTAGTTAATTTGGAATTGATTCATCTATTTTAGCCACTCACCATAATATGGCTTAAATCTACCCTTTGGACTTAATTGATCAACCATGTATATTGACATTTCCATTCAACTCAAAAGAGTGTGCATGAGGCGTTAAGGGAGATTTAGTCCATATTATGAGGTTTCTCTATTTTGGTAACCCACTTGCCTTCTACACATAAAGGGTTACTAAATGAGAAACTAGTGCTTGTGTTACTAATACCCTCTTGTGTTGAGCTTGCATAGAAAATCAATAAGAAGAGGTTATGCTTGGTTAATTGGATAAGTCACAAGCCTAAAGGTTACTCTTCACCTAAAGTAAGATGCTGCCTCTAGAAGCCAAAGAGACAAAAGTCTGAGATTGAATAAAATCAAGTTTGAGGATGAGTTGGATGAGCTATACTGGAAGAATTCATAAGATTACAAGCATTGATAAGAGGACTGAATGGGAATTACATCTTGTGAGTATTCTCAACCAAATTCATCTCAAGACTGAACAAGAAGAAGAGAAGAATTGTCAATTATCAAATCTATTAAGAAAAAAATAGAATTCTGGGTTGGCTGCCTTCAAGCATGGATTTGGAAGTTCAAATACTGATGAATTAGCCTGAAACTTTGTGAGCAAGCTATAAACATCTACTACCTATTCTTGTACAATTTGAATGAAGATTGGTTTAGAAGAACAATAGTTTTGAGTCAAATTCTTTCAGTTTTAGCACTGTAGTTTTAGACTACATCAGTTTTGGTAGAAAATTAATTTGATAGAAAAATGGAGTCCAAATGAGCTGAAATTTTTATAGAAGTTAGAAGACTCATAGATGATCATCTCTACCAAATTTCATGCATATTGGACTAGTAGTCTGAGAGATGAATTTTTCTCCAAGGAAGACGGAATCTGAAAACTCACTTATGAAATTGGATTGCATTGCAACAACAAGATTAAGTTGGCTCTCAAGTTGGGCATGAAGAATCAGTAAAGATGAGAAACATAAACTTGGTTCTAAAATTATTCTCTTGCTTAAGATGATGATCAAAATCAAAATTCAGTAAATACAAGAAAGGCCTCAAACAAAGGTTGAAGCAGTTACAACTAGTTGGAACTAGAAGAAATCAGTTACAGGCTTTTAGAAACAACAGCTGAGATCAATTAAAACTAGATAAAACCAGTTGACTTCAGCAGTTACATGTAGCAGCAGTAAGTTACAATCAGTTGGAACTTTTTTAAATAAATTGGAAGCAACTAAACTAGTTGAAACTAATTGGGTTGTAAGCAGCTAGATGGAGTTTGAAATCAGTTGGAATATAGTGAAAACTTGTTGAAAGCTCTAGTTTAGTTTTGGTTAATTGATGAAACCCTAAGTGCTAACCTAGTTTATCAAAGTGATTATGAGATAGGTAGCACTACTCCAAGTGATGAAGCAATGGTGAAGATCATGACAATGGTGATGGCATGGTGATGATCAAATGCTTGAACTTGAAAAGAAGAAAGAGAAAAACAAAAGGCTCAAGGCAAAGGTATAAATAGTAGGAGCCATTTGTTTCGGTGATCAAGACACTTAGCGAGTGTGATCACATTTAGGTTAGATAGCCGTACTATTAAGAGGGGTGAAACACGTATTGAAATGTGGTTATCAAAGTGCCACTAGATGCTCTAACTCATTGCGTATGCATTTAGGATCTAGTGGAGTGCTAACACCCTTAAAAATGCTTGTGAAAATATGCTAACACATGTGCACAAGGTGATACACTTGGTGGTTGGCACATGTGAGCAAGGGTTAGAAACTTCACCAGCGGAGTGTCCGCCCGTAGAGTGCGGACAGTCCGATGGTGCCACCGGCGCCCTATATAGAAAAGATAGGGGTTCACAGAGTGATCGGACGCTGGTGGTGTAGTGACCGAACACTGTATTCAGAGCCTGGTCAGTAGCAGCAGTGAGAACGTGTCTCGGTCTTGTGACCGAACGCTGGCAGGGTGCGTCCGGTCAGTGCTAACATACGCTGACATGAGGCGCACAAAGGAAATGTTGAGTGACCGGACGCCGGGTGGGTCTGGTCGAGCATGATCGGACGTGTCCAGTCATGAAATTTCGTGTTTGGAACCTTACTGGAAATGACCGGATGCTGGGGTCCTGCGTCCGGTCACTTTCTAACTGACGCGTCCGGTCATCACTTGACTGTTGAGATCGAGCGATCGGCGTTTGAAGCCGATGACACGTGGCAAGCATCAGGCGACTGGACACTAGGGTCCTACATCCGGTCAAACTGACCAGAGCATTCGGTCACCCCGTGTTGTGCCCAGTGAAGGGGTACAACGGCTCTATTTTGTGGGGGCTTCTATTTAAGCCCCATGGCCGGCTCAAGCTCACTCTCTTGGCCATTTGCATTGACATAGCAACCTTGTGAGCTTAGCCAAAGCCCTCCCACTCATCTCCATCATTGATTCATCATCATTGTGAGATTGGGAGAGAATCCAAGTGCATTGCTTGAGTGATTGCATCTAGTGGCACTTGGCATTCGTGTTTCACTGCGGGATTCACTTGTTACTCTTGGTGATTGCCGCCACCTAGATGGCTTGGAGCAGCGAGGATCGTTGAGCGGAGGTTGGTGGTTATCTCCGGCTCTGATTGTGGTGATTGTGAGGGGTCTTGTGCCTTCCCCGGCGAAGAGCCGAAAGATAACTCTAGTGGATTGCTCGTGTCATTGAGTTACTCACTTGTGGGTAGGTTCTTGTGGTGTCCAATTGTGTGGACGAGGTTCGTGCAACACCTCTTAGCCACCAAACCACCAAGTGTTGGTCGACACAACGGGGACTAGCGTGCCGGCAAGCACGTGAACCTCAGGAGAAAAATTGGTTGTCTCTTGCCCTTTGGTATTCTCCTAGTGATTGATTTAGTATTCATCTTGTGATTGGTTCACTCCTCTACATGGCGGTATAATCACCCTACTCACTCATTTATATTCTTGCAAACTAGTTGTGGCAAGCTCTTTAGTGTAATTAGAATTGAGAGCTTGCTTTGTTATTTTAAGTTCATCTAGAGGAGCTCTTTAGAATAGCAAGATTGAGAGCTCTTAGTGAGTAGTAATATTGCAAGTTGTGTGCCTAGTAATCATTGCAACTAGAATTGTTGGATAGGTGGCTTGCAACCCTTGTAGAGCTAGAGCAAGTTTGCATTTCGCTATTTGTCATACTAATCAAATTGCTCTAGTTGTTTTGTAGATTTTTAAATAGGCTATTCACCCCCCTCTAGGCATAGTAGGACCTTTCACTTGTCCCTTGACCTTATGTTATTGATGTGAATGAGTATACTTTGTGTACTCTTGTATACACAAATTGATGGGGAGTTTGACCTATATCTTGCGAGACTAATGGTTTCTTTCAAAGTTCATGTTGAGTAGTCTCACACTCATTGAAAAAGGAAGAACACCAAAGGAGGATGGATGGTTCCAATGGAATCTTTGGGTGCTCCAAAGGTTATTCTAGGAGTTTTTGGTCTTTATAAACCAAGTGCTCCCGGTTTAGTGTCGATGCCCCAATCCTTTAGTGGAACTAGATTTGAATGAGTTGGATAAAAGAATTGAAGAGTAGGCTTTCATTGCTATTTCTCCTCTCTAGAGCTCATCAAGTGCACATGATCCATCCCATTGATCACCCAGGATCTTATCAACAAAGATTGGTAACTCCTAGTTCACAATTTACAAATTTTATGAATTTTACATTTTGCTCTCTGTGTGAGTTGCTTTAGGTAAAGAAAGAACTAGGAACCTAATATGGATCTTGGATGATCATAAGAGCTCTAATTCACCATGAATCATCGAGTGAGAACTATGGCCATCCATATCATTGAAGTCTCACTTATGATGGTCATGTCAATCAAAATTTGTGTGGTGATCTATCTACTTTGGTGGTGGTATGTTTCCTTGGTATAATTTCAATTGTTGTAAATTTATAATGCCTTGACCAAGATATAGAATGAACTCCTCTAGACTCTTAAACCGATTCAAGTGTATTTCACAAGTAATTTGAGTACTTGATGCACATATTAAGGGAGAGTCTATTCTATGTCTTGTGTCTTTTGAGACTAACCTTTTCTTCTAGTGAATTTGTGTAGTGTATTGGTGAGAATAAGTTTCTCTTGAGTATGCTACATTAACTCAATCCAAATTGATAAAGTTATCTCTCATATTCATTTGGATTGAAATTTTCTCTTAAGTAGCTACTCTACATAATATAGCTTAAATTCCCTTGTTTGGACTTAATTGACCAAACATGCATATGTTCTTGCCTTCCACATATATATGTATGCACTACCAAAAGGGGGAATTTAGTCTATGTTATGAGGTTTTGTAATTAGTGATCTACATGCCTTCCACATCCAAAATGGTCACTAGTTGTGAAACTCTAGCTTGTGCAATTTATTGAGTTGTGAAACTCTAGCTTGTGCAATTTATTGCTATCTCTTGTCTTTGTGACATTCTCTAGGAGACATTATGAGATACAAGAATCTATTCCAGTTGGCATCAACTTGTGAAGACTCTTCCAATTGGTATCAAAATTGTGAAGATCATATTTCAATTGGTATTGGTGGATAATCTTTCAATTTGGTGTATCAAGAAATATGTCTTCAATTGGTATCTCACAATGACAACAAGAGCCAGCAATGGACTTTCAACCGAAATCAAGCACAAGTTTGTGATATCTCATTGAAGATGATGAAGAAGAGAGATGGGCATGAATGAAATCTTTCTGCATAAAAAGTGCCAAGCCCATCAAAGCTCTAAATTGAACTAATGAAAATCATTATCATGGTGGAGATTATGAGGCTTAGAACGAAGGTATATCGATCCATGAACTCTTGATTACCTTTGTGCATCTAGGCCCTTACATGCTAGTGTGTGCATGTGTATGCAATATTTTGAGTCACACCATGAGTTTGTTCTTATGGTGACGATTAGAGAATGAGATAGTTATTTCATTGATACCTCTTGTGGTGATGGTGTGAGTTAGTCTTATGTTAAAAGTGTCATCTAAGTGAGGTATGAGCTAAAAATGCTAACTTCTTAAGAATCTTGACTTAAAGTGTTGCTTACTTTGTTTGGTAGAAAACTTAGGAGAGAAGTCCTATATACTAAATTTTTACCTACCTCTTGCTCTCACCTGTCTACCATCATTTCTTCTTTTTAGTGGAGAGATCCTTTTTGGAGATTAATGCCAAAGGGGGAGAAATATTGGGGGAGAGTGTAAGGGAGGAGAGATTGATATGTGGATTTAAAGGGGTAAAGGAGAGGTATATAAGATTTTCAATTTTTATTGTGTGGTGTGTGCAAGGATAGTTTAAATTGATGCACTTGATAAGGACCATTTATACTAGTGTGTGACACTCATGCCTTGAATGGTGTATTATTTATTTGCTCTGATTGCCATTTGTGTGGCAGTGCCGCACGCACTTGCGGAAGTGTCGCACATGATAGCTTTAGAAACTTCTTGAGTGCATGAACTGCCATGAGCATCACGTTTATCTTGATGACACCTTGCACCCCATGGATGCTAAGATATAAGAGAGATCCCACACTTCATCTTAAATATGTGTATTTGACATTTGAGGTCAAAATTTGAATTCCTTTCAATGCACACATTTAGGGGGAGCTCACTATATCATAGGATTCAAAATCTTATTGTTTATCAATCTCTTGTAAGCTTTAATTGTGTTGTCATCAATCACCAAAAGGGAAAAGATTGTAAGTGCATCTAGCCCTTTAGTGGGTTTTGGTGAATTGAATGACAACACCATTAAAGGTCTAACAAGTTTACTAAGTGTTGAATAGAAAATTGAGTTTATTGCATACACTTGTGGATTGTGTAATAAGAAGTGCATCAAAGGTTCAACAAGAAGGCAAACTTGATGATATGCCACATAGTGTTGAAATGAAGGCCAAATTGTATATTGTTGTATTGGAAGATTATAGAAACAATCTAGTTCAAGCAAAAGACAACAATGCAAAAGGAATCAATGAAATAATGGCTTTTATGTTGTGGGATATCATAGCATCATGTGGAAGCAAGCATATTTAGCAAATGGCAAATGAGACATGAGTTGATGATTTTGGATTGGTCTCTATAATGGCTTGCTTTGCATGAACAAGAAGAGTTGGACAGTGGACTAGCTTTGATCAAGGATTGAAGAATGAATCAAGAGTGCATAAGTGAGGAAATGTCAAGCAAAGGTGAAATGACAAAGGAGACAATGTATAATGGATATAAGATATTCTCTACATTAGTTTGCTTGTATGGATAAAGATCTGGAAAATCACTTTCCATTAATATGATCAAGCTAGAAGTATGAAGATAGAGATTGAAATAAATGTAGGAGTGTCAAGCCAAAATGAAGAGGATGTAAGGAATCATGAATTGGCTTGACCATATTGATGTTGATCCATATATGTCTCTATGTGAGTCAAACTGAAGCTTGATTGATCTCAACATTCATATCTAGAAGATATTCAAGCAAGGATCACAATATTGAAGAAATGATTTTTCAATGGATGCTTAAAATGATGTGACTTGAGTATGGCTTAATAAGGTAAAGATAGTAAGGAAAGAGCTTCAAGGGACTAAGCAGAGGTGAAGGGCAAGTGATGGCTTGAGGAACGAGGTACTATGGCTAAGGTGAAGAAGAGAGTACTGTCATTGAGTCGAGGAACTAATCGAGCTATGAGGAGTCATATTGTGTTGAGGATCGAATCATTAGTGAAATTGACTTAAAGCCATGGAGGTGAACTCATATGTGTTGAAATAGTTCAAGTTACATGTTCAAGGTATGTTTGTTACTCTTGGAGGTGAAGCCTCCTAGATTGGTAGGAGTCGTCGGGCGAGCTCCCGTGCTTATGGTGAACTACGGAAAAGTTTGTGATCACCCCATTGATCTAGTGGAAACCCCTCATCTTAAGAGTTCACTCTCTTGACTTGAGAACGAGGATAAGGGTTGCAAAGCCCAAGCCTTAGTGGCTTCCTCAACAACGTGGACATAGGCAAGCCTTGGTGGCGAGCTAAACCACGGGATAAATTTTGTGTCTTGTTCCTTTATGTTTTGATTGTGTTATTTGTGTTCCACTCGATCTACTTGGTTGTACATGTTTGTAAGTGTAGGTACTTAGTGGACTTGCTACTGGACATCTCCAAGCACATCTCCAAGTTTGAGTTCTAGGCGCAGCTTGTGTTGAGCTATCTCAAAGGCGCGTCAGTGCTGTACTTTGAGTGAGGCAGCGCAGCAATAGAGCGGCAGTGCCGCACGCACTCTACTAATCCGCTGCAAGTTTTATTTGTTGTTAATTTTTAGAAGCGCCTATTCACCCCCTCTAGGCGACATCAAGGTCCTTTCACTAAGCTTCCAAGTCCGGTTTAAATCAATGACAAGCTTTTTCACTCCTCTTACGAGGGTTATCTAGCCAATGTTGTACTTGTCACTTGTTAGCAATCCAAATAAAATCAAGTACTTGGGTTCACTAGCTCATGAATAAACTCATGCTCATACCACTAGCTCAATTAACCATTCAAGCAATAGTGGTAGGCTATGAATTTTAAAATTTTATTTGTTATGCATGATCCTAATATGCATGTATTAATGCACTAACCGCATACTAGTAAGGGATGAAATTATCACGCACATTATAATGATACATTTGCTATATTGGAGAATAGGATAGTCACATAGATTCCAATTCGTTTCTTCAATAGTAATGTGAAGTCCAATTTATAGCTTGGTGAAGACCAATATTATAGATAGAGTCCATTCTTCACCCATATGAAATGAATACCACTTAAGATCAAGTGCACTATCTTGTTGTGATTGTCTTGCTTTCTCTTTTGATCAATGCTTGCATGAGAGCACTAAATGTGAAAAACTACTTGAATTATCATGACTAACTCTCTTTTGGGTGTTGCTTGCTTTTCTTGATCAACCCTTTTGATTTTTTCAGCTAAACATCTCAAATGTTCTTCGGATCACCACTTCCATATTAACCTTCTAAGTACCACACTTGCTTTACCTATACATAGGCGGCAAGTCCCTACACTAGGGAGAAGTGGTCTCTCTCCAAAGAACCATTCTTGCTACTCACTTGAAATAACTTAATTGATTGATCCAAGTGATGGACTTAATTTGATGAGTAACCATAAATCTCTCTTTAAGTCTTTTTATTTATACTTGTTTAAGTCCTTGTTTTTCAACCAAATGATCTTCAATTGTTGTTAGAACTTAAACTTTATCTTCATCTTGAGTTTGATCTTAATCTTCCAATTTGAGTACCAAATGTGTGCCAAGTATACTCCATAATCAAATGGCCTTATACACTTTACTTGTAATGCTTCTAGATCATATCAAAGCCAAACTTAGGTGCCTCAATATTTTATAAGCATGATTCCAACTTGAGGACCTTTCAATCAAAGTGACTCTAGATCAATCCAATATTTGTCACCTTTCTGGCAGATTCTGTACCCTTTAAAGATTAATCTATAACTCCCAATGTACATATCCAAATACCACGAAATTTTGTGGAGATGTGCTTCACTAAGTTATCTAGCAGCTATAAAAATTTTAGCTTCATTTGACTTCATATGAACTTCTAGAAATCAAATCTTCCACCACTACTATATGCTGAAAACTGTTGCACTATAGTTGATAAGATCCATTCCAAAACTGAAGCAATTCTTATCCAATTCTCATCAAATTCATACAGCAACTAATACCATAAGTCTAGAGCATGAATACCAAATTTGAAGCCAATCCAAATAGATTTGGTCACTCAAATTCAGACTTGATCTCAGCTAGCTCAGTTTTTCAAATATAGGATAGATTTCTACCAATTGAGCTACTCTTCATCAAATTGAACAAAACTTAAAATAGACTTGTTTGAATACTTCTACAAGACATATATCCATTCAATCCACTTACTAAAAGTCATCTCATGAACTTATCCAACTCAAATCAATCTAAATTTAATTGCTAATCAATTAATCAATTCAATCAGCTCATGGCACGCAACATATGCATATATTTCTAATTAAATCAATCTTGTATGCACCCAAATGAATGAGATAAACTTAAAGATATACCTTGGTTAGCTCATGATCATCCTATTAACAAGCTTCAACTCAATCATTTGCAAGCCACCAATAATCCAATAAAACATCCACAACTTGATCATGACACTTGTATGTTGTAGCACTTGGACTTCACTTATTTTGACTTGGCATTGGGTTTGGATATGCACTAAGCTTCACAACTTGATTCAACACATGATGAACAACAAGAAAACCATTGAATCAAGCCTCCAATGCCAATGGTACCTACAAATAATCATCCATGTTTTGATGGTACCCAAACTAGTTTGGGTCCTCTCAAGTTCGGTGCAACATACTTAGGCATAGCCTTAGTATGAATAGCAGAATATTTTGCAATTGCAACCAATGAGGTACCATTGCCATCCTTCCTAAGTATAGAATCATCATCAATTGAAATGGGCATATGAGTGTTACCTAGGGGACATGTATGAGCCACGTGTCCTCTTTCCTAGCATGAGTAGCACTTCCTCTTTGATTGAGCATTTTCTTCCTTGCTCACGTGGTGCTTCTCATTGCCTAGCCTCTCATCAGTTGCTTAAGCCTTCTTCTCAAGCTTGGTAGGATACCTCGAGGCAAAGTGTTACATATCTTCACACTTGAAGCACTTGATGTGAGCATACCCCTTCTTCTCTTCTTGATTCTTGCTCATCATCTTGGCATCTTGTATAGGCATTGGATGCCTTGCATTTGCTCTTCCACCTCTTCTTGTCTTCTTCTTCTTCTTTATCCCCAAATCATCACTATCTTCATGGTTGACCTTGATTTGCTCTTGGGGTGTATTTTCTTGCTCAACTTGTGGCTTTGGTTGAGGTTCTTTTTGCTTCACCAATTGCTTGGTTGGGCATATTGAGGTGAGATGACCCCATGTGCGGCACTTGAAGCACTTGACATGCTTGAGCCTCCCTTCCTCTTTTTTCAACTTGAGCTTCTCAAGGTTGGGGCAACCCTTTTCAAGATGTCCCATTTTATGGCATTTATAGCACATGGAATGAGAGAGCTTCTTTTGTAGTAACTTCTTCATTCTTCTTTCACTTTTTCTCTCCCCCTTGGTCATGCTCTTGTTGAATCTAGTGCCACTCATATCACAATAGTTTCTTTTGTTGTTCAACATATGCTCGAAGGTGATTTTTGTGTTGTAGCACCTCTCTAACTTGTTGCTCAATTTCTTCACTTCATTCTTGATCTCATTGTTCTCCTTCAAAAGGTTAGTCGCACAAGACATAGAAGTAGAACAAGCATCTAATTGTGAAGAATATGGCATATCTAATAAATCATCACAAGAGGTGGATACATGCTTCTTCCCTACATCACAAGAGTTAGTCACATGCAATTGATCACTTGACTCATGTGATGAGCTCTCATTCTTTTTAATTTTCCTAGAAAACATTTTAATGAGAGAAGCATGTAGTTCTAATAATTCTTAATGAGATGCAAGTAGTTTCTCATGAGTCAATTTTAGCTCACCATGTGAAGATTTAAGAACATCAAGTAAGTGCGTATGATCTTCACATGAGTTCTTTAGAAAAGAGTTTTTATTTTCCAATTTTAATGTTTTGGCTTTCTCATTTTCTAAATCTATGTTCATGCTAGCAAGTCTACTAACAAGCTCATCATATGAATCAACATGATCAATCACATTAGTACTTTGTACCTTTGTGTCACCTTGTGACATGAAGCAATGTGGTGATGATGGAGAGCTTGTAGTAGCATCATGATCATGACTCGAGCATGAACCAACATCATCAAGATCACCACCAAGTGTGCTTGAGGTAGAATCATCATGTGCATCACTTGTGGCATCATCATCAATCTTGTCAAGTGAACTTGTAGTAGATCGATCATCATCATCATTTGACCATGAGGTGGAGCAATCTTCCACAATCACCGAATTGTGGTCATGCTCAACACACTCATGCGCACTTTCCTTTGGATCATCCACCTTCTTGAATTTGCCATCATCCCAAGTGGAGGAGTCACCGTAGAAAGCTTGGAGTGCCATCCATATATCATGAGCACTCTCCAAATCACACACACGTCTAAAAATATTATCATGTAGAGCACATGTTAGATAGTAAAGAGCACGTGTATCAAGTTGTAAGCAATTCTCATGTGCTTGGGTTAGGTTGTCCTTATCCAAGGCGTCACGAGAAAAGCCAACAACAATGATCCACCATGCCTTGGGACCCAAATCACAGAAATGATCAAGCGTATGACGTTTCCACCGTGCATAGTATGTGCCATCAAAAATGTGTGTGTCACACTCAACGTCTAGCCTAAAGTTCGCCATCCTCTCGGGTTGGTGAAGACCACAAATGAGAGACCAAGCTCCGATACCACTTGTAGGGTCAAGATGGTGGACTAGAGGGGGGTGAATAGTCCTTCTAAAATTAATCATGCCGGCTAACCAAAATAAATGTGGAATTAATACTATCGGTCTAGCCAAGACTACACCCCTCTATCTAAGTTCACAAACACCTTAGAGAAGATCCTAATTAGACAATAAATGTGTCAGGCTAGCTAGAGCTCATCTAATCAATTTTAGAGCAAGGTCACACAAACCTATGAACTAGTACTTTGGCAATTGGGGGAACTCCTACACAATCTAGTAAGCAAAAGCACAAAGCCACCTAAGCTCACTATCAATGCTCAATAACAAGGCTACACAAGCCAAATTAGAGAGCTCAAATTATTTAGCTACATAAACTAAGCAATGTGACTAACAAGGTTACTCAAACCAAATTAATCATGCAAGGGAGCTACTTCAATGCTACACAAGCAACAAGGTAACTAGCAAGCTACACAAGCTAACTAATTACAAGAGCAATTACACAAGCACAATGTATATGAGAGTAAAGACAAGCTTGTGTAAATGGGATGCAAACCAATGGGATGAACAAGGTTGACATGGTAATTTTTATCTCGAGGTTCACTTGGTTGCCACCAAGCTAGTCCCTGTTGAGACAAGCTCCAAGGTTGCCACCGGTCCTCTTGCTAGTGGTGACCACAAGTCACACTCTCCCATGCGGAGTGCTTACCACAAGTTCTGGCACTTAACTCGGCTGGACCACTTGTCGCCCTTCACGTCTCGCTCTACTAAAGTTGCTCTTCCTGGCTCCCGCGGGGTGAGCACAATCCCCCTCACAAATCACTTCTCCAGAGCACCACACAATCTTCTTTGTGTGCTTCGACAAAGACCACCACCAAGCCATCTAGAAGGTGGCAACCTCCAAGAGTAACAAGCAACACCGGCTTGCAACTCGATCACCTAGTGCCACTCGATGCTATCTCACAATGCAATCACACTAGAATCACTCACTCGCAATCAGATACAATCACTATGTGCACAAGTGAGTTAGAGGCTCTATTAGCACTCCCCAAGCATGGACACTAAGTCCCAAGGGTGCTAAGCATGTGCCAAGGCTGGCCACACACTCCTTTTATATCCCCAAGGGCTAAAATAGCCGTTACCCCTTCATCCTGATTTCTGCGCACTCACCGAACTCGTTGACCGGACTCACCCCATAGTTCGGTCCAGAGTCCGATCGCTCCTCGTGCGTCACATGTACTAGCCCTTCAAAGATGACCATTGTTCGCCAACAGCTAGCTCCCGCACATGCATACTCCTGATCGGACACGCCTAGGTCAGCGACCAGACACGCCGAGGCCGAGTCCAGTCACCAACGCACCTCTATAGAACTGATTGGGCTCTCCTTTCCCCTATGACTAGACTCGACTCTCCCAGAATCCGATCACTTCCAGAGAGGTTCTAGAGAGCTCTTTTGATGATCGGACGTGTTAGGTCATCACTGGCCGGACTCTTCGTGCGTCTGGTCGCTCCTAGACGCGTTAAAAACACTGACCGAACTCTCGATTGGACTCGCAGGTACTGACCGGACGCGTTAGGTCATAGAGTCCGGTCACAGACCTTTCAGCGCTAAAACGACTTTAACTCTTAGCTCCAAACTCCAATTTCGATGATCTTGGACATTTTGGAAAGTTTGTTCAGAGGGATACACAACCCACTTGCATATTTTATCCAAAGCACAATGGATCAATGAAGAATTCCAAATCAAGATTCATCCTATAGTTCAGAGTATACCAAAAAACCTATCTCTCTTCTCCAAATTGATCCAATTCAACTCTAACAACTTCTCCTTTGCAAATATGCCAACACCACCAAGTGTACACCACCAAGTACAAGTGTGTTAGCATTTTCACAAACATTTTTCAAAGGATTAGTCACTCAATTCACCACGCTACTCGATCCTAGCAACGTCATAAAGTTAGATCGCTCAAGTGGCACTAGATGATCGATATGCAAACAAGTTTGCCCCTCTTGATAGTACGATCATCTATCCTAAATTCGGTCATTAACTTCTCTACACGCCCATGGCTGGTGAAATGAAATGCCCTAGGTTATTCCTTTGCCTTGCGCATTCCATTCCATCTCCTCCATTGTTGATGCAACACATGCACCAACCAATCACCAAATGATATGATCCACTTTATTTCATCACGTGACTGTATTGGTTCATCGATCTTAACTTCACTTGCTCTTCACCATTGATTCAGTCCATCGGCACCAAGTCATCACTCAACTTGTCCTTCACACTTACAACCGGTCCATCAAGCCAAGACTTGTCTTGATCTTCTCCACCTTAGTCACATAACTCAATGCCATGTCTCATATGTAATGAGCTCCTTCATTACATGTGTGAGCCTTGCAACAAATCCAAGCCATCTTCACCATCATGGCATGAGTTGCTCACACAAGTGTACCTGTGGACTAATCACGTGTGTATCTCACATTTAAACATATTAGTCCACCTAGGTTGTCACTCAATTACCAAAACCAAACTAGGGACCTTTCAACCACTTTGGTAACTTCACTCATGCGAGGGGTAGGTCATTGTGAGTGTGGGATCTCAAGCGACATAGCTCGTGGAGCAGTTAAGGACCGTTTATTGGGATACGTAAGTTCGAGTAACCACCCGTATAGACCACATGTCACAAATGGGGGTGACAAGCCAAGTAACTAATTACGGTCGGTTTATCCGTGAAACTGGTAAGGGGGTGGCGCCCGTCAGGAATGTCTAGGACATTGACCGAGCACCAGTCGACCCTTTTATAGGACACTCGAGTCGGATTAGGGAAAGGTTAGAGACGTGAGGCAACCCTTACCTCTGGTGCACGGGGTATGGTGGTTAGTCCCGTTCTTCCATGTGGGTACAGTTGTACCCTCTGCGCAGAGTTCAAAAGCTTGAAGTCCTTGGGATGGAATCTTTGGTTGTTCCTACTTTCTATACCCATGGTAGAGTTGTTAATGAGCTATGAGCACTTATGTGTAATCTTGAAATCAATTGTGCACTCCTATTCTAGTGATCGAGCATAGCATGTCATATCTTTAAGAAACGCCATTGCCTTCTGTAAATGTACAAATGCCTGATATTTTCTCTTGCATCCACCAAATAGTATATGTTGGAATTAAGCCATGTGAGTATGAAATGTACTCACGGCGCTGCCGTTAAGTTGTCTTGCAGGTTGTTAAGGCATTTCCTCCGAGACTAGCTCCGATGAACGCCACGATTAGTAGCCCTTGGTAGATCGTTTTTCAAGATGAACTGCGTGTAACCCGATGAGTAGAAGAGTGAAATGAGATGTAACCTAGACTGAAGGCAGTGTTTAGATAGAATGTTAGTGTTATTAGTAGTTTCTTGTCTAGAATCTATTTTATGTCGTCAATGATGTTTCAGCTATGTGTTGGAGACTAGAGTGTGTATGTAATTGAGTTGTTCGGTATGCCTTGTATCTAAAGATGAAAACTGACAGGATGAATCTCGTTCCGTCCACAACCGTATACCGTATTTTCCCGTCCGTTTTTGTTTTTTGTGGTATAAACGGAAATGGGACCAAAAACGGGACGGGATACACCGGGACCGGGACTGAAAACAGTTGAGCATTTTTCCGTCCGTATTGCCGGTATCCCGTTTTTGACCAGGATATTCCCGTTTTTATCCCGTTTATATGTTCACCGGGACAAGCGCAGAGGCCGTTGAGCCAACCTGTGCCGTGAGCGGGCGGTCAGCCAGACTTGCTTCTGGAGTCTGCGCTATTCGGCTGCATGCAGAACATAACGTTACTCGTAACTCATACATGTATTTAACAAAAAAAAAGAGTCTCGTACATGTATGTATATATGTTACGCAAAAACATGTGTCAAATGTCTCTTTTTTTCTATGTGCTATGGGTGAAAGCTGCCTACCATAAAAGGGTTAAGCACAAAAAGATTAAGCATGGATATACACACATGTATTTTAGCAATTGACGTACACGCAAACGTATCTGAAAAAATGTTTAAAAATCATCTTAGCATGATATGTCACGTTATCACAAACATAGCAACATTAGTTTGTTGATTACAATTTACATCATGCATGCAAGTTAGATCTAATAGGATATGGAAATTAGATCTAATTGGAAGATATTTTACCTATTTTGCTAATATATATTTCTGCATTCTATTACCTCCTAGAAGGTAATATGCGATAAAAATCATCTAGATCGACGGCTCGCATTTATTTGGGAGTACTGCAGCAAGCTCTTTGGTTTGTCATACGTGGCATGTAGTTCCGGCTTGAGTTCCCGCGTACCATCCGTTTCCGTCTATTTTCCAATCGTATTTATCCGTTTCCGCATTACCGATTATCCCGTTACCGTTTCCGCTCCCGGTTGTCCGACTCCTGCTCCTGTTTCCGTTAAAAAATATGAAAATGAAAATGGTAGAGCTATTTTCCGTTCGTTTCCGTGCGTTTTCATCCTCACTTGTATCGGGTATGTGTGTGTAACTCAACGCAAAGATCCTGAAGAGGAGTTGCTAAGTGCGCTCCTGGGGGCCTCGCGGTGGCGTGAACAACAACCCCGCCCCCGCTCCCCCACAATAGTTATTAAATATACAATGACCATCAAAATTCAAATTAACTCAACACCAACACATGCTTGACAAAATAACTTATAGTTACCAAGTTGATATGTCTCGAAACATCTTTGGTTACAACTTACAACAAGTTAGTGGCCCCATTTATTAATCGAACACAAATTGCCTTCGACGCTCGCTCTTTTGTTCTTCATTTAAGAGTCACTCTACTATCTCTAGGCTACCAACCTATCCGCTCTTATGCCACCGACCATACCGAGTTTTGCTTAGTAGCCATTATTGTTTTTGACAACCATTGAAATAACTTATTGATAGCATCGCGAGTATGAGCTGTACTCATAGGACTTATCCACGTTATATATATTATATAGTGTGGCAGATCAAAATCATAGGTAATGGTAGGATGCAAAACCATAGCTATAAGCAAGCATGTCATTTTGATCATATCATGCAAGGAAGACAGCATGGTATAAGAAGATTGGCATAAAAGGACTTAAGCAACATGGCAACTCGAAACTTCCACGAGTTCCGCATCTCTAAAATGAAGTTATACATTAAGAGTTTGCTCGTAACCAAGACCACAACAATTCAAATCGATCTTTAACCCTACATAGGTGTACAACTTTTCCTATACAAAGTGCAAGACTGAATCTCTATACCCAAGGCCACAGCTACGAGTTGATTTATGCCCTCAACCTTTTAAAAGTATGGCCAAGATGACCAATAAATAGCCATAGTGGTCACTGGTACCGATTTCTCATTCAACTAACCCTGGCTCGAGTGCGCTCTGAATCCACGGAGAGAACCGGTCACAACAAGGTACCAAGCGAGAACAGCCCGGCCTGGCAAGCGAGCACACGTGTGGGCTTCGTTTATTCTTCCTCACACTAGACTTGAGGAAGTAGAAATGACTTTCATATTTAAGCATAACAATCTCTACTTCCATAAATACGATGGATATTCACACACCTCTTTGCACATATGAATGGGACCTAGCCACTTTATTCTAACAGTTGATTGGAGCAATAGCATAAAGAGAAACCAATAAAACGAAAAGGCCGACAATAATAACTTGCAATAAGACCGTAGGGGATGTGGCCCTGACAGATACCTCAAAGCCCATATGTAAGCACTTATGACTCTCATTCCACCGAACATCATCCATAACACCTAAAATCTTGTAATCGACGATAGTAACAACATGTCTCAACTCACACATGCTCGGCGTTACGGTCAACATGGAAGCCGAGAGAGGCGTCATATGACGAAGGTTCTTTGCCAACAGTAGCACGACTTGGGCTCCGGAGCAACGCCAAGAATGCGGAGCCGGCGGGGACGCGCATTTGCGGGGATATCAAACGCGCGGAAGTGGCATAGGCCTCCCGGTCTCCCAGCAGTGTTTCGCTGGCATGGTGAATTGGACGGCAGATGGGAAAAACAGAGATAACGTACAAATATAGATATAGATACAAATATAAATATAGATACAAGTTACAAGAAGATTTTTTTTTTTTTGATCGAAGAAGAAGAAAAAGATGAAGGATGTACCGTTACATGACCACCCTCGAGATCAGTGGTCAGGTTTATTCTCCATTTGAGTTGAAAAAACCGTTAACATCTTGCAATATTTAGGGGACAGTTCTCACCGGAACGGACAACGAAGAGCACTCAGCGCTTTGCCAAATTTGGCTCGCGCCTTCCAAACCCACGTCCAGAAAAAGAACGCGATTCCCGTCCACAGACTCCGCCCTCGTCAGTGTAGAAGTATCCCCCAAGAAATCCGGCCACCCTCCTCGCGCGGATCGACCCGAGGGTGCCCCGCCCACTCTCGCGTCGGTCCCGCGATGGGCCTGTTCTCATCGGCCGCTAAGAGATGCAGCAACGGCAAGAAGTTCCTCCGCAGCGCGGGCGCGTGCTGCTGTTCGCCGTCTGCCTGCGCCCCTGCAGGTGGTGTGCGCGGCAAGGAAGAGGCGTCGACGTCGGCGCCGGCTTCCGTGCCAGCAGATAGCAAGAAGAAAAGGTGGAGGAAGAGGAAGTTCTGGAGGAAGAAGAAGAAGGCCAAGAAGGAGAGCGGCGATGGCAGCGGCGAGCTCGCGGACCTCGTCAACAACATTTCGGCCAAGTCGGGTAAGCCGATGCATCCAACGCCACTCGTACGCATGCAGATGCAGAGTTGCAGAGGCATACCCATATGCATTCATGGCTAATGCTACGCTTGCCGGTACTTGCTGCGCTGCAGACGTGTGCAAGAACGTGAATGCGGCCGAGAAGATCCTACGGAGCAGCAACCAGAACATGCCCAGCAGGGAGCTGACGTTCAGCCAGCTGGGCGCCGCGACCGACGGGTTCAGCGAGCAGAACCTTCTCGGAGAAGGCGGCTTTGGCCGGGTGTACAAAGGGCTCCTCGACGACACCCGAGAGGTTATCGCCGTGAAGCAGCTGGACAGGAACGGGTTCCAGGGCAACCGCGAGTTCCTCGTCGAGGTGCTGATGCTCAGCCTCCTGCACCACCCGAACCTGGTCAAGCTCCTCGGCTACAGCACCGACTCCGACCAGCGGATCCTGGTGTACGAGTACATGCCCAAGGGCTCGCTGGAGGACCACCTCCTGGACCTGCCCCCGAACTGGAAGCCTCTGCCGTGGCACACGCGGATGCAGATCGCGGTGGGCGCGGCCAAGGGCATCGAGTACCTGCACGAGGTGGCCAACCCGCCGGTGATCTACCGCGACCTCAAGGCATCCAACATCCTCCTGGACAGGGACTTCAACGCCAAGCTCTCCGACTTCGGGCTCGCCAAGCTGGGCCCCATGGGCGACCAGAGCCACGTCAGCACCAGGGTCATGGGCACGTACGGCTACTGCGCCCCCGAGTACGCCATGACCGGCAAGCTCACCAAGATGTCCGACATCTACAGCTTCGGCGTCGTGCTGCTCGAGCTCATCACCGGCCGCCGCGCCATCGACGTCGCCAGGCCGTCCGAGGAGCAGGTCCTCGTTCACTGGGTGAGTGAGTGAGTGAGTTTCGTTCCACAGGAAACGCAGAGGCCGCAGCGCCAAATTAAAGCGATTGCGGTTACCGATCGATCGAGAATCATGTATACGTTTTAATTTCGTGCAGGCGTCGCCTCTGCTGAGAGACAAGAGGAGGTTCGTGAAGCTGGCCGACCCGTTGCTGGGCAGGAGGTACCCCGTGAAGGGGCTGTACCAGGCGCTCGCCGTCGCGTCCATGTGCTTGCAGGAGGACGCTGCCAGCCGGCCGGGGATCAGCGACGTCGTCGCGGCGCTCTCGTTCCTCGCCGACCCGCAATACTACCCTCCCGAAGGCATGCAAGCTGAGCACAAGAGCCCAGATCGAGGGTCAGACAGGGATAGCAGTCCCAGTCCTCCTAAGGCCGACATGATCAGGGCCGACGACGAAATGAAGCATAGGTGACCGTAGGAGGGAGCTAAGCTAACGGGAAAGGGAGGGATTGCAGAGCTGTCTGTCTGCTCTCTTGAATCTTCTTCTTTCTGTAAAACGTACACCACGTAGGCAGGATGTAACACCATTCAAGGAGTTATCTTGACTGATGGTGGTTTTCAGCAGCAATGCAGCATGAAGTTGAGCCAATTGTTCGACACAAATTACTCACTAATGACGCAAAGTGAGTGGTAAGCGGCATTGTGATTGATGTTGTAGTTCTTGCACATGGTTTAGCTTGGGGATTGCCGATTTCTTGGACTCTGAAAACTGAACTTTCCGGAGATCAATTTTCAACTGCCCACGCGGCCACGCCCCCGGCAGGTCCACTAGTAGCTGACTAGTACGTACTGTACTTCACATTTTGTTATGTTTATTACAAATCTTGCTGGTAGCCTGGCACTCGGAGTAAGTGTGAAGCAATAATGTTAAATCTATTCGAATCAACGCATGCATGCACTTGGACAGTTCTGTGTAAACCAAGGAATAAAATTCTAAAGCCAAGAACAGACGCAAACGCAAACTCACAAGCAATGTCTGCTGCCAATCCACTTATTTTGCAATCTCTCGCGGAAAGAAAGAAACTGCTTTTTTTTGCATGGTAAACGAACTCTTCAATGCATCAGCTCAATCTTGACGCCTCCGACCTTGACCTTACCCTTGCCTTGCCGCGGCACGAGGGTCACCACCACGCTCTCGTCGCCTTCGGCCTTGAGGTCCTCGAGCTGCTCGTTCAACGCGAGCCGCAGCTTGGTCTTGATCCCTCTCCCCTTCTTCCCGTGCCCGTGCCCGTGGCCATGCCCGTGTGGCACGTTCACGAAGCTCCCCGCGAGCTCCCTCCCGCCCGATCCCACCGCGGCGTGGTCCTCGGTGTTTACAAACACGTCGAACTTGGCGGCCACGTCCCTGTCCACCTCGATGCCGTCGATGACGAGCACCTCCTCCTTGGACGCCTTCTCCGCCTTGCTCCTCTGTACCGCGACCGGCCTCTTCACCGTCACGCTGGTCGCCTCGTCCAGCGTGATGGGGAACTCGCCCGCCTTCTTGGCGGCAGCGCCAGCTGCCTGCGCCGCGGGCACGAGCAACGAGTCCGCTCTCCGCGCCGCGGTGGTCACGGTTGGCCTGGCGGCCGTCCACGGCAGGGGCACGTCCTGGTACCGGTACCACAGCCTGTCGGTGTCGAGCACGTCGCGCACGCGGATGCGCACGAGCTTGGAGGTCTCGTCGTACAAGAGGAAGGAGGCGTCTAGCCAGTCTGGGTCGGTGAGATCCTTGTGGCTCCGGGCGTCGAGCCCCTTCCAGACGGACCACATGCGGTCGATGTTGGCGTGGTGCGCGTAGAAGAGCGGGTCGAACCCGGCCGAGTAGAAGTTGCCCATGTCCTCGCCGTCCGGCTGGTTCGGGTCGCCGCACCAGATGTGCACCGGGCCATGCGGGATGTTCTCCACCGGCCCTGGCCCCTGGTTTGGCTCGTCGCCGGCGCGGTACGCGCTGCCGAAGAAGAGCGACGGCGTCGGGCTCAGCGATACCATCTGATGATCGAACATCATCGATTTTGCCACATGCACGTCACAAAGTTTTGTCAGTTTTGACAGATTCCGAGACCATGTTAGGATTCTTTTGTCAGATTCATAACAACAATATAAACACACGTTACCTGACGGTACATGACCCTGAGGTTGTGATCAACCTGTTGTTTGTCAGTGAACCTCGGCTCCCTCCCGTTGTAGTCGAGATTGATCAGCCTCGGCGGCGCGTGCCGGCCGTCACGCCGCGGATCGAACAGCTGGGACGACGGATCCGCGTACATGGCCGGCATGCGCATCCCGTCCGGCGCATCCCAGTTCCAGAACGGTACGGCGAAGCTGGGGTCGCCGATCAGGCTGCCCAGGATGCGCTCGAAGAAGTAGAGGTAGCACCGGTGGAAGGGGAAAAACAGCCACGAGTTGTGCACCTGGAGCTCCACGCCGGGGAACCCCTCGGGGCTGTACGACCCGTCGCAGTAGGCGCAGTGCACGCTCGCCTGCGCCGCGAAGCTACGCGGGTCGTCCGCCGGGAGCGCCTTCATCGCGGCGATCCCGGCGTTGAACTTGGCGACGTAGTCCGCGGTGACCGAAGTGCGCGGCGGGGCGCGTCCGGAGCGGCAAGGTCGTGGCGTCGGGGAGGGTGAAGTCCACTGGCAGCGCGTTCGAGGGCGGCGGGCAGCACGTCAGCACGTTGGCGCTCGGCGGAAGGTCCGCCGGGCCGCAGGAAGAGATGTCGGGCGTGGCGATGGGGTCGGCGCCGGCGCGGCGCGCGGACATCAGGGTGGCGGTGGCACTGGCACCGAGCGCGCCGAGGCCCAGGAGGACGTCGCGGCGGTCGTGCTTTTGGGCGTCTTGCTCTGAGCGTTCGCCGCCTCTGGGCGATGCGCACGAGACGCGCTGGACGGTAACGCGGCGAGGCCTAAAGCCGGAGCTCGTTCTCGGAGAGGATAGAGGAAAGGTGGCAGCTGGAGCTGGCTTAGCAATTAAATGCGACATGGAGGCCATGTCCGGTTAAACTTGCAGAGCGCAATGGGTTAGCAGCTTCGGAGACGATGCGGTATATATAAGCTGGGCGCGGTGCAGCCTGTACTGCATCGGCGACGAGGGAAGCAGGGACGTGCGCACGCGGGAGTGAACAGCGAAGGAAGACGGCGTAGGACGCCATCCCTAGCTCGTCAAATGCTGCATGTGGAGGGAGATACGGCCATACGGGGCAGTAGCTAAGTTTATTATACTGTCTTCGTGGATTCGTCGGTGTGCACGTCTTCTTTGAAGATTTGCTAGACAAGTGGTGCTAATTTTGATGCTGAGTTTTGACTGAGAAACAGCTTTTTTCCTTTAAAAAAAATGAACTGTGTAAACTTGTGTGGTGCGGCCATGCCCAGGGAGTCAAAGGAATCTGTGCACTCCTATGTCTGAAGCGTCAAATTGTGCTGAACTTTTACACTTTGGGGTGTTTGATTTGAGAAATATGGTAAATCCATTGTCTTACCACTTCTTACTCTGTTGTTTGCTTTGTGGAATGGAATGTATTAGTCCATTACATGCTATAATTAGTGTAAGCATTAGAAATAGCATTTCATCAAATTTCATTGGATGCACCAATGAGGTGGTTTCTCAAACCAAACACCCTCTTGAACCACGTAGTCACCTCAAGTACCACCACTATGCCCTAGAGTTTAAAACTAGTCGGCATGACAAAATTTGAATGGTCTGGATGTAACTAGATCACCTGCTGAGACTATCTAGTAGAGAAGCCCGCTCAAAGGTTGCTTGGAGCATCTAAAGAGATTAACAGAATCCAAATGACCTAGACATAGCTCGGATCAACGGAACCAATTAGCCCATATAACCCTTCATGGTGTTTGTGGGGAGGTAATTTGTGCCTCACAAGTTTTTTTTATAAGTACCATTAGCATTGAGATCACTTTAAGTCACTATGTGACCCCTCACTCTTGATAATATAGTTGCGTGCCTGTTGAGAATGAGTCAGCGACTCATAAGCAGTAGCTTGGTTGAGGAAATGGAAACCACCAAAGTCATAGCGAAAAGCGAGCAAAGCTGTTCTTATCTAATGGAAGGCTCTTAGATAAGATGAATCTGCAATACACTAGAACGCCCTTGTTGACTTACTATGATAGCATATTGGGTTCACTGAATAATGCAAAACAACTCAATTTTTATGAGAAGCTTGTGATTAGTTAGGGCTTGCTTCTATTGGGTCTGCGTCGGTGCTGCTGCAGGGTAACCTGTAGAAGGTATTACGAGACAGATAAGCAAATCTTGATCGGCAAAGATCATAGTTCTTGAATGAGCACTCGAAAAGAATCTAATGGAGCCTCGTGATTAGGCATTATTTCTCCAAGATTGTAGCATTAACTATTTGCTACGAAAACCCAAGGTTTCCTTCGTACAGGGTGAGTCATGGCCTAAGATCATGCTGAATAGTGTAGGCCCTGGTCATCAGGCCGAGTTGGCCCAAGCACGCCCACCACCGGGGCGTGTCATGCTTGGGCCTCCAAAAAAAAAGAGCTCCGTGCCAGGCTAAAGAGCCACGGGCTTTCTGTATATCTACAGGACCAACAACGAATATTGGACACCATTTTCTAGATTAAGAATGCCTATCTCATTTTTAGAAAAAAAAATACCTCTACATTTGGTAAGGGTAGAAGAGATGGGTTATGGGCGTCATTTGAAAACCCTAAGTCGAAGGGATGCCAACTCTCTATTTGCTAGTTTTCTGTTGTATCCTACATTTTTGCTACCAGTGAGGGAGTAAGCACTCGGTATTTACCCTTTCACTAATGTGGCATGACATATCAGACGACCAGCGTGGAGCACTTCCAACTATGGATGCCGAGGCACGTGAAAATACCCATTTACCCCTTACGCAGTTCCCATTTTCTCACTATAGACTATCACTGCCATGTAGGCCCTAAAGCATTATCCACCTCAACCAATCCTCTAGCACCATCGCGCGCTCACTCACCCACGTCCGCTTGGCAGCGTTGCTCTCTTGCGCCCTAGCTCCCACCCGCCACAGAACCACCATCGTTGTGGGTGGGGCTAAGGACATGATATTGGTAGAAGGTGGCCTCCATGACAACATGTCCTCCTTCCTACGACAATTGCAGGATACGCTTGACGCGGCGTTGAAGGATGGCTTCCTCGGCCCGCAGGACTATGACACCTACGGGAGCATCTCCATGCCGCAATGCCTTGCGGCACTTTGACCTTGCTGGCCACGACCTTTCGTTGGCCAGCGGCCGTCCATAGATCTTGGCGTAGTTGGCCATCACCTCTACTAGTAGTCGATGTGGACCGTCCATGATAGCTCCACGTGTGACGCTTGAGGACAACTGGACGAGAGTAAAGAGGACATTTTTCATGATGTGGGGTCATTTTCAATGACACGTCCACAGTGGCTACAAGACGCGAAGTTCTACCTTAGAAAGATAACAAAAAATGTAGCACTTCTATTTCTTTGGCATACTCCTATAAGGTCTCATTTGACATAACTCCACTTCACTGGTGAATTCATTTTTTTTTTTGCTTTAGCTCCATGAGCAACTTTATCAGTAGAGCTGAAGCTCTTTTAAGAGGGGTGTTTGGCAGGGTTTCTCTTGAGGGTCAGGGGGCCGTTTTGGAGGAGCCACAATTTCATCTGACCAAACAAGTCCTTCACTCCTACGCAAAATCCATCCGAACAAGTTAGAGTTGGATGAAGCTACTATTTTCAGCTCCATCTCACATCCATCCCTTGTGAGCAGCATATTTTTAGAGGCTCGTTATTAGATGAAGTCGGCTGTTTAAAGTCGGCAGGAACTTTGTTCTATTATTAAACAAATTAGGTGAAGTTATTTTATTTTAGCCTGTTTATGAGAAGGACACCTGTAACTGGTTAATCGAACCATTAGCCCTTGTTTAGTTGGGTGAATTTGGATTTTGGGGCTACTGTAGCACGTTCGTTTTTATTTGACAAATAGTGTTCAAACATGGACTAATTAGGCTCAAAACGTTCGTCTCGTAATTTCCCACCAAACTGTGCAATTAGTTTTTCTTTTCATCTACATTTAATGCTCCATGCACGGGCCGCAAACATTCGATGTGACAGGTACTGTAGCAACTTTTTGGAAGTTGGGCACCAACTAAACACGCGCTTAGTATGATGGCAGAGTGGGACCCGTAGACAGTAAGCTGAATCAAGAAGAGATTTCACTCGCAATCAGGGTTGACCACTCACCCCGAGTTCTAAACCCTAAACCTGACGCCGCCATGGCCGCCGCAGTTCGCCACATCGTGCGCCGCCGTCTCTCCACGGCCGCCAACACCACACCGGTCCCCACTCCGGGCTCCATCCTCAACCCGTCCTCGCCGAGCACTCCCCTCACCTCGCGAGAGAAGACCCGACTCGCCATCTCCCTCCTCAAGTCTTCCCCGCCGCCTCCCCACGACCAGATCCTCTCCATCTGCCGCGCCGCCGCGCTGACCCCGGAGAACCACATCGACCGCATCGCGCTGTCGCTAGCCGCATCAAAGCTCTCCTCCGCTCCTGACACCCTCCGTGACCTCGCCTCCACCGTCCTCACCCCGCGCCACGCGCCCCACGCCATCGTGCTCTTCGGCCAGGCAAACCTCCTCCCCGACGCCATCTCCACTTTCCAGTCCTCCCCCTCCACCCGCTCCCTCAACGCCCTCATCTTTGCGTGCATCGTCTCCGGTAACCACAATGAGGCCGCCCGCGTCTTTCAGACATTCCCAGACGCCCATGGCGTCAAGCCCAACATCGAGACCTTCAATGCCATCATAAAATCATTCGCCGAGTCTGGCACCATAAGGTCCTTTTACTCGGTTTTCGATGAAATGTGCAAGAAGGGCTTGAAGCCCAACACCACCACGTTTACCACTGCGCTCGCTGGTTTCTACAAGGAGGAGATGTTCGATGACGTCGGGAAGGTATTAGAGCTCATGAAGAAGAATGGATGTGGTGAGTCCCTGCCGGTATACAATGTGAGGGTGCAGAGTTTGTGCAAACTCGGTCGGAGTGGTGAGGCAAGGGCATTAGTGGACGAGATGGTGAAGAAGGGCACAAAGCCAAGCTGGGTGACCTACAATCATCTGATTTATGGATTCTGTAAGGAGGGGGATTTGGAGGAAGCAAAACGTCTGTACAAGGAGATGGGAAGGAAGGGGCTTGTTGGAGATAACAATTTCTATTTTATGCTTATTCATTACCTTTGTAAGGGTGATGATTTTGACACTGCCCTTGGACTGTACAATGAGATAGCAGCTAAGAATTGGGTGCCATGCTTCTCGACCATGAAAATGCTTGTGAATGGACTTGCTGGGAGCTCTAGGATCGATGAGGCAAAGGGGATCATTGAGAAGATGAAGGAGAAGTTCCCAAATAAAACTGAGGGGTGGAAGGAGTTGGAGGAGGCATTGCCTCATTAGAGTAAAACATCAATGATCTCTCAGGTATTCTTTTGCTGCTGGAATGCATAGCAAAGTGAAGATAGAGGGAGAGTTTAATTTACATGTTTTGGTAATTCAAAATAATAGTGCTGATAGGATGACTATTCCAGTTTTCTTTTTAATCTATTTTTTTGCACATGGACATTTTTCTACTCATCCTTTTATGAAATGCTGACAATGAATCACCACATACTATTGCATTTCTGAGTTTTGCTGTATAAATTCCAGTTGTGGCGGTGCCAAAGTGATATATTGCTGTAGGGCTCGTGTATACAATGAGTTGTACAAGATAGGTGTTTCCTTTTATGAATATGGTTAAAAACAGTATATGAACTACATTATGACTACGAGTCCATGACGCTATCTGTAATTCTTAGTCTGAGCCTGCAAGAAACAAAGAGACTAAGAGCTCCATCGCCCACTCCTTTGTGTGTTCCAAACTTTCAATGCCATAACTTGATGCTTGTTACTCATATGTTGATTGCTTCCACGATTGGTCACAACTCACAGTACATATGGATTTCAGTCAATAATTGTTTCATTTGGGAAGAACCTTGTATGATTGTGTGATTGGATGGCTTCATTTGTGTTGAAAGTTGAGGGACTTCTGAATGTATGGTCATACACTATTGATAGAATTTTAGAATTAGGGTTGATCATAATAAGAATTAGTATTCTTCAATTTTATTTTTCTTAATGAAATTCGAAATTTTAATTATACTAGATAGTAAAGTGGATTTTATGAGGTAAACTTTATTGTTCTGGAAATATCAAATTTCAAATAGAGAATGTGAAGGTAAATTTTGGTGCGCTGGTCTACTAGAATCTCCTTCATAGCTGGTATAGCCTTTTAACTGCTTGGAAAATTGTTCAGGTTTTGTATGTCAACTTTCATGTTAAGTATAAACTGTCTTGAGCTAACTGTAGGGAAACTGCTATAGTTTCTTTTGGAATATAGGGTCTTCACTCTAGGAAATCAATTTAATAGAATTGGACTTCTTTTATGTATATGGCTTCCTCTAAACCGTTGTAGTTTAAAGTGACATCATAATACGATTTGTGTATTCAACATGTAAAAATTATGGCGTTCGACCCTTTAAGGCTAAACTAAGCATCTCGACCCTGTAATATGAGATATGTAGGAAAATCTAGATCCAGCTGATCTGTACACATGCTTTTTTTTTGGCGAAAATAATGGGTTTCCCTAAACTACTGTTTGATCAAGCAAACATAAAATTATTTAGTAGCTTTGGTGACTTGGTGTATTGCTCCTCTGGTCTTTCTTTTTTCATGAAGAAAATCACTTCTATCAATTATCATTCATGAACATCAAGGAAACTGGAACGAAATTGACTAGGTTAAGTTATATACAGTATTTCAATTTTTTGTGTGTTTTTTTTTATAATGAACAGCAAGATTTCAACGTTTGAAATATATTAGTGATACAGACATTGTTAGACTTTTATTGGCACACATCAATTTCGGCAGGGTTTATGCATGTATTTTTAACGCTGGTAAGCTGGTTATAAATGTATTTATTATATTTTGGGTTCTGCCAACTTGATTTTTTTGTGATACAAACTTGTTTTTTTGCTGATTCTTTACGATGTTATTTGCCTGGTGCTTGGATCTTCTACCCTTTCGCCTTTTTTGTTTTGTTTCTCTTGAAATTAACCAGTACTATTATTAATTCAATTTATTTGGTATATGATTATTTTCAGAAAATTTGCCAGTGCTGAAGACATTGTTGATTGGGAGTTGGGACTGCATCTATATTTGATCAACTGTTTCAAGCATATGAAGCTATGGCCTGGATTCAATTTTATATAGATGTGAAGCATGCTCCAGCTGTGATGATGGATTAACAGTGGCAGCTGCAGGTTTTTCTTGGCGATGCTCCAGTAGTTAGTACATTTGGCAAATTAAAGTTTTAGTTCTGCGCTTGAGCATATTCGGCACTACTTTTCAGTCATGAAACAGTGTTTTCCTTTCATAACATTTCAGCATAAGCCAAATTTCAGCATAAGCGAACAGGGCAAATAAAACTTGTTCGTTTTGCTCTGTCTGTTTCGTTGGCATGGGCTGAGCCTGTCACTGCCTATACGGACCTTGCGCCTGCAACATGTGCAGTTTGCAAGTGATGCACTGTATGCTGTAACTGTAACGACTTTCGTTTCTGTTTGAATGGAATGAAATTAATGGGTTCCTCCCTGGAATTGTGTCGAGCAATGTCAATGTCATTCTCGGACGTGTAACGTGTTGCATATTTGCATGCATATATGCACCATGTAAGCAGCCATATATGCCTATATATATTCAACAGTCTACAGTCTCCAGTATCGCAATGATAAATGTCATGCGAAGGTAAACAACTATTTTGACATGAACATGCACGGACTGATTTAGATAGAATGATAAATGTCTTGTGAAGGTAAACAACCAGATTTTGACATGAACATGCAGACTGATTTAGATAGAATTTTGGATTAATTGTTGTTCATGGTACTAATCAACACTGAGTACAAAAACATAAATGAACACATGATTGTGAAAGTTTTAATTTATACAATCCACTTGCTCTTAAGCTTTCTCGGAGTATCTTGGAGGTGCTCCTGGCTTCATGTGAGGTTGAGGCTTCCGTGGTGCTGATTTCACTTGTTCGCTCTCCCAATAAAAAGCAAGTCGGCTGAAAGAAGCTGACCCTCCTCCCTTCTCTACGGCACTGGCTGCTGCTGCTGGAGAGTGCCATTCCACGCGCCACAGCCACAGCGCTCCCTCACATCCCAAATTGATTTGATGCTGATAAATTTTGGAGTTAAACCAAGTGCTGGCTAAGCGATACATGGCCAATATTTGGCTTGGCACATGCTGGTAACAAACCAAACGTGCCAGCATATGTTTGGATTAGAAGGACAGTGATGTGCATCGGTAAGGAGTACTAGTATCATTCTGCTTTCATCTAATGAGCTTATTTGTCTTTTTTTTAACAACAGAGCTTATATTGTCTTAATCCTTGGCGGAACATATGTTTTGATGCATAGGGTTAATGATTAACCAGTTAATGTTTAGCCATAGGCCCATAGCTGATCTAATCAAGAGGCTTAATAGGTACACAATTTTTTTTTGTAAAATAAAAAATTAATTGTTAGCCAATTAGCTTACTAATTCTATTTAATTTAAACTAATTTTTAGTCCTAATTACTTCCTCCATCATAAATTATAAGTCATTTTAATTTTCTTGGAGAGTCAAAGCATCTTAAATATGACTAAATTTATATAATAAAATAATAACATTTATGATACCAAATAAGTATCATTAGATTCTTTATTAACTATGTTTTCATATTATACTTATTTGATGTCATAAATTATTGTGATTCTCTCTATAATTCAAACTTGAGATGTTTTAACTCTAACGACTTATACTCAGTAATTTGGAAGTGAGGAAGTAATGACTATTGATTAGCAACAGGTCTGATCCTGGCCTTGTTGGTTTCTTTAAAATTTGGCTTACAGTAATGTTTATGCTAATTTGTTGTAGGAGAAAAATACTGTTCGTTCGCTAAAAAAAAAAAGTATAGCTAAAGGCACATGCTCGGCTGTCCCAGCGGGCCAGTGGTCGACATCGCCAGGGGAGGGAGTTACCTACACAAACGGTAATCACTCCTCCGCACCATAGATCACCAGTAGAAAAAAGAAAATTCACGAGTGGAATCGTTCGTCCATACGATCCGATCCTTGCTCGCTTTGGAACATCCATAAACCATCCGTACTGGAATCTTTGGTTCCCGATTCGATCCGCGCCGCGCGCAACCTGTTCGACGCAATTCCCTCCCAGCTACAACCTGCCACCGCCGGTGGCCGATGGATGACTGATTGCCGCCGCCGCCGCCTAGTGCCCGGCCATGTCGCTGGCCTGTGGCCTGCCGCTGCTCGAGTGCGTCTACTGCCTCGCCTGCGCGCGCTGGGCATGGAAGCGCTGTCTCCACAGTGGCGAGGTCGACAGCGCCACCTGGGGCCTCGCCTCCGCCGCCGACTTCGAGCTCGTGCCGCGCATGTGCCGCCTCGTCATGGCCAACTACGAGCCCGACCTCTCTCCCTCCGCCCCGCTCCTCTTCGCGCCGCCCGGAGGCTACGGCATCGACCCCGCCTGCGTCCTCCGCCGCCGGACCTACGCCGACACGCGCGGCCGCGTCACGCCCTACCTTCTCTACCTCGACCACGCCCACGCCGACAGAGAGGAGCGAGAGCTTCCCACCGGCGGGGTCCAGGCAGCGCATGAGCGGGTATTCGACAAGGACGTGGACGGCCGCCTCGTGCTGCGGAGCTCGGTTCTTGTCTGACGGGCGCAGCCTTCCGGCGTCACCTGGGCCTTTGTAAATTTCTTTGGTCTTGCAACTGTGCTGCCGGCTGCCTCTCCCAGCAGAAGCCTCCATTTTCCTGTGTTATTGGTTGTTCAGTGTCATTTATTCATAGAAGAGAATTCTTTGTCCTTATGCGCGGCTCATATAGCGCCACCAGCTGGTCAGCTCCGTGCAGACAAGTTTTGTGAAGGAATGATCAAGGTGGAAGTAGGTCAGTTTTGGCATATTTTTCTAGGTGACCTTGATATGTAAAGTTGAGTTAAATGTACGAGAGGTCTCTGAAGGGTTCTACGAACTTTGGAAAAACATTTCTAGCCTTTAAATGGTATGCTGGTCCGTACCCGGTTCGGGTGGCCGTTTTCTCAGACATGGTGGCAACGCACCATCCACCGTGTGGCGCACAGAGCACGTGAGCTGCACGTGTGGACCAGCCATGTTGGTGCAACCAATATGCATGGAGGCCCCTGAAAATGGACTCATCTCCATTTGCACTCCTTTGTCTTCCACCTCGAGTCTGTCGCACGAGAGGCGAAGAGGTGGACCCTCGGAGCAGGCGAAGTGAGGCAATCAGTGGCGAGACTGGGATCTAGCGGAGGATGAAGGAAGAGGGGTACCTGCTGCGGTCGATGCAAGGGGAACGAGGAGTTGTGGGTTGTTCTGCTATTAGTGTGTTTGTCAGCTTGTGATCAGTGGTGCAATCTCAATGCTTAGTTATTCCAGGGTTTAGAACTGAAGCTGAAATATCCAATAGCCAACAGGTATTGCAAAACATGTGTTTGCCCATTCTAATTAAGTGCTCCTTGTGCCTAATCTTTGGACAAACAGGACCCTTCCATACATCCCCAACTTCCTTTTCCTTGTTGCAGTACCTTATCATCAGCTGGTTCTTCACTTTGTTCAGTACGATGTCACATTTAGAGATGTGCTAAAAAAAGCTCACCCAAGTATATATAGCCATTGCATGCTTATAGAAATGCTTGGGAAAATACATAGAACCGCTGCGGCGAAGGCATATGGGATTGGGAACGCGTGTAACAGGTCATTCTCATTATCACAGAATGCACTTCGCCATGTGTGCTGATATAAAGGATAGTGGCAACAAGTTTACATTCAAAACATCAGTACCCAAAAACCTCTCCTGCAAGATGTAGGCAGCATTACAAGCATCACTCAACATTGCAACCTGTCAAGCGAGGGAGAGAACTACTGAACGTCTCGAGTGCATACTTCAAGGTTCAGTGATGCAACAGGCCTCAGAACAAGTAGTGTAGAGTACATTTCAACAATTATTTCCAGAAGGTGCAGGTCTATGAGCAGAAAGTAAACCATGGTGAAATATAGGGCCGACCATCCGCAGATCGCATTCACAACCCCCCTACCCCCTCTTCAGTCCACAACCTCCTCCGACTTCTTAGGCTTTGACAATAGATACCAACCCAGGCCACTCAGGGCAGCAATTGTGCCTGCCAGGACAGCGTAGTTCCTGTTCTTGTCGGATGACACACTTGCAGACACTGACTCTGTTGCCCCGGCCCCGGCCTTCACATCACTTGCTGCAGAGCCTGTGGTTGACGAAGCATGCTCTCCTGAGCTGGGGCCCTGGAATCAATGTTGCATCTTGTGTAAGAGCGACAGACAGTTTTATGTTTTCATAATCATAATCTCCAGCAACAAAACAAAAACACATAGCTCCTACGTATTCAACAAGGGCAAACATACATATAACCATAGATACACACCACTAAAGCGTCCATGATTCCAAGTAAGAGAATTTGTGAAACACATAGCATCAACAAAGCAGAAGATTATGATTGAGCCAATGTTCACGAGAACGCTAAATGGTAAACAGTTGGGCACCTATCATTAGAGTTTATTCAGGCTACACGGTCAAATAAACAGGATAAACGGCCGATTAAATGGACACGGCTAGTAACCGTGTAGTGTTTAAACGGCCTGTAAACAGACTACACAGCCGTTTACGACAACATTGGATTGAATACAAAAGGATGCTGCCCAATTCAATGCTTAGAGATATTGTTTATTGCATACCTTGCGTGCGAGCTTCTCCAGCTTCTCTTGTTCCATTTTCTGCAGTAAAATCAAAATGCAGTTGGCATATTATCATCATGGCATCAAGAACAACTGCAGGACATATTCAAACAATCGGAAATAACACAAAAAAAGGTACCGAAGGATTTCTACTTCAAAAGAGGCAATGAAAAAGCTTATCCAAATACCACATGAGCAATTATCAAGCCATGTATGGCACTTAAGGTATAAACTTTTTACAGTTGAAGATGTCAAATGAAGCATTCACTTTCATTATTCAACATGTAGCACAAGTTTTCACTGCAGTAATGCAGTCATTGTCAATGCAAATGTCTATCTTACAGGCCAGGCACACACACAAAAAAGTAATGTTTCACATATATACTAGAAATTCCCAAGTTCTGGAATTCTAATTGTATTATGGAATTACATACTCATAACTAGTTTTGATCGTCTACATAAGAAAAAAAAGATGATACAGTCCACATTAGCCAAAAGTCGATGATAAAACTAACTTAACTTATGGTAGGTTCAAAAACTCCGAAAAATACTATAAGATCCAATACTATAAGTGAAAATACATTCACAGAGTGTGATCAAAGTTCTGCAAAGAGTCAACCAATGAAATGTAAAACCAGAAGCAAGTCACAAGAATTGATAATGTCACAATATACAACAAATTGCAACATAAGCATGATGAACCAATAAATATAAATTAATGTATTACTGGATCATGAGTGCAGAATACTATCCCGATGTGACTAACAGACATGTCTACACCACCACATGATTTTGTTCTGCAGTACACTTGCAGTCTCTAACTACACTATAAGAAGGCAACATTTAAGAAAATTCTCAAGACGCATCCTTCAAGAGCTCATACGAACAACAGGCTCATATGCCTTCTTTTATTTTAAAATTGTTAAATCTAAATTTTAATAGTAACATGTGCAAAACTATCTTCTCAAAGCTGTTTTGGTCACACCAATGAACTTGGCATGACCATTAACTTGGCCATGCCAATCCATTTGGAGTGACTCAAGGCGAGTTACATTACACCAAGATGATCGAAGCAATTGTCATGCCTAACAGCCCGACGTGACTCGCCTCTTGGGTCACACCAAGCAGCTTGGCATGACCAAGTTGGAGGGGTCATACCAAGCTTGTTGGCGTGACCTAACGGTCTAGATCTTGAAATTTATTTTGCACATGCTAGTATTGATTTTAAATTAAGAAAGGCTAAAATAAACAGATGGCATCCAAATCCAATTATAACAGGATTATGTGGATAGCATAACTCTTAACACCTATGGCTTAAGGTTTACAAGTGAAAAACTGCAACGCAAACAACATTCACATCCATGATTCCAGAAACAAATGCTTATGTGGATCACAAGATATTTATGCACTAGCTCATTAAAAATGATTATGGATGCTTTGTAAGGAGACAGAAAAATAGTCAGCTAATGATATCATCGTATACAAAAGAAAATAACATATATGCTTTCAATGAGCCCACAACAATCTGACAGTAACAGGAGCTTATAGAGTGACCTTCATAATTCCAGAACCAAAAACAACCCACACTCAGTCAAGATCATAAAACAAATAAGCATACATCTCAAACAAATGCAGACCAACAGGAACAAAAGTATGGCCAGGTGGACAGCCACCACAAATTGATGTGTTACTGGTTCAGGAGTGCAGGATACTATCCAATTTCATTAATAAACAGCATGTTTTAAACCACACATAACCACATTCAGCAGCATAAGAAGACAACCTCACAAAATTCCCCAAGCCACAACACTTGCCGACACCACCATGAGCGCCAGGCTTGTATAGATGGTAGACAGGCCACATCAGAACAAGTATTTCATGCAGTACATCTATCAGAGCATCAGTATAATTTTTAACAGCTAAAAGTCAAAGCCTGCTACAGTCACAGCGTTCATATCCATGATGCAAGAAGCACACATCCTTATGCAGATCACATCATCACAATATATTTATGCATCAGTTTAGTAGTACAATTATGCATCGATTTGAACATTCGTTTAACAACAGGAAACTAACCAGATACACGACAAAAAAAAAACACCCGAAAATTAGCATGTATGGATTTCTCAAGCTATCATAAGCTGTGATTATATCACCTAACTAGTAGTGTTCCCTAACAGTAGTGTAAGAAAGATAGAGGCCTTAACGTCAATTAAAGGAATGAAAAATAGCTCATATAAAAACCACGCTTTCAAACTAAGCATAAGCACAGTGAGTCCTGGGATGTCAGTAGGGAGGCAAGTGAGTTGGTACATGAGCCCACATATAGCCCATTTTAAGTGGGTTACAACAGGTAGAGACTCAAAATAGCCAATATGTGAGTTCATTGACCAACCAACTTGTGTCCCTACATGGAACCCTACTTTGTAGAGTGAGTAACTGCAGCAACGATTGTACATGAACTAGTTCGAGAAACTAAAAAAATTGCACAATCTCAGACATCACAGAGTCAAGTAGCATGCATCTCAACAGAAACAGTACTAAGAAAGAACAGAAGCAAGGCAGAGGTGGAAAATCAACAAGTTGACCACATAAATCGGCACTGTAACAGGACCACTCCAGCGCCAACAACAAGCAACCGTTCACACCACATATAACCCTCAGTCACCAGCACAATCCTTACCACACTACAACAAGGCCAACAAGGAACCCTAGGGAAAAAAAACTCCATTCTCCATGTCCCAACACGAGCGGCGGTCACCACGAGCACGCGGTCACACAGAAATACCGCATCACAAGTCCGCTCCAACACTTACGGAACTAGAGGCGAGTCCTAAAATCGTATCACCAGTCACATACCCACAAACGCGTCTCGATCAGGAACCGAAGGCTCGAGCAGGTACCACAATAGAGCAAGGAAGGAAGGGCGAGAGAGATAGGGGAGAAATCTGGACCTTGATGTACACGTTCTCGGCGGCCTTCTCCTCCTCGCTGAGGACCTTGCCGCCGGACGACAGGAGCCTGCGCTGCAGGAACCTCGCCGCCGCCCTGGTCGCCATCGCCGCCGATCGAGAAACCCTGGAAGACGATGACGTCACCCGCTCCCTTGCTCTCCGCTGCGCTCCCCTTGCCGATTTGCCCTCTCTCGAAGAAAGAAATGAGTTGCTGGGAGCGGCTTCTGGACCCCCTTGGACCTTGGAACTGAATAACAGCGCCAGGCTGTGCTACATTTTAATTTTGACTCTCCTAAAACTTTTGCATGTGCACTTGTGTTGTGCAGTCCTTCTTAGGGAGCATTATGTAATAAATAGATAGAACAAGGAGTACTCTGCATGTATACGTGCTGCAGTGGTAGGGGTGGTGCTTCAATTTTTGCAGACAAGGGGGCGTAAACGAGTATATGCATCCCCGAAAATGCAGTTCCAGCCCTCCGATCGGATCAGACGGTGGAGAGCACGCATCACCAGCTCAAAACCCTACAGCCTGCTCGCTGCAGCTTTTTTGGCTGCGGCTGCGGCTGTGGCTGTGGCTGTTTTAGTTGTAGCTACAGTAGATATCAATTGATTTCTTGCAGCCACAGCTGCAGCTGCAGCTAGAATATACCTGCTGCTCGCCCCGATACGCATCGCCTCCCGCCGCCGCCGCCGCACCCTCCTCCCCGTCGCTCGCCTCGCGCCTCCGCCATGGTGCATCTCTGTCCTCTCCTCTCCACGCACCCGCGGCCCGACCGTCTGTTGCTGACCGTTTCGGTTGTTCTCTCAGGCCCCGAAGAAGGAGAAGGCCCCGCCGCCGTCGTCTAAGCCGGCCAAGTCCGGAGGCGGGAAGCAGAAGAAGAAGAAGTGGAGCAAGGGTAAGCAGAAGGAGAAGGTCAACAACGCGGTGCTCTTCGACCAGGCCACCTACGACAAGTTGCTCTCCGAGGTGCCCAAGTACAAGCAGATCACCCCATCCGTCCTCTCCGAGCGCCTCAGGGTAATCTTACATTGCCTTCACGGCTTCACATGTATGGAACTATGTATCGATTCCTGCTGTGTACCTAACTGCCTTCCTGACGATAGAGCCTCAATATGGTAGTTGTGATCTGTATGTTTAGCATCTGGTGAATGAACTCGGCGTGATTCCCAAATGATATGATAGTATAGTAAATGGTTAGCGATACATACTGTAGTCTCCTGTACAATTAGAGCGTTTGTGTTGTCTCTTATGTTTTAGGTAGATGGGTTTAGACTTGCATCATACAGGTTTCTATTCCGGATGTTTTGCATAGATAAATTTTCTGTGTGGCTCAAAACAATTCATCATGCTTATTTTGGTGTGGGCTGTAGAACTTGTTTAGCTGGTTGGATACGATTGTAGGAAAGCAGGATACATGTTTGTGGCCTGTCATGTAGCATTTGCTTATACTGTCTTCGGCCTTGTTTAGTTTCTCCCCTAAAGTTCACTCCCTATCCCATCGAATGTTTGGACACATGCATGGAGTATTAAATATAGACTAAAAAAATAACTAATTGCACAGTTTGCGACTAATTTGCCAGATGAATCTTTTAAGTCTAATTAGTCCATGATTTGACAATGTGGTGCTACAGTAACACATGTGCTAATGACGGGTTAATTAGGCTTAATAAATTCGTCTCGAGGATTACTGACGGAGTCTGTAATTTGTTTTTTTATTAGTATCCGAACACCACATGCGACACTTCTATGTGACACCCCAAAACTTTACATCCTGGATTTAAACAAGGCCTCGTTTCGGTTTATGTGGCTATTTGCATTGGTTAGATTGTTTATAAAATGGTTTGCAACCAGTGCAATCACTTGGGATTAGGGTATATAAAAGATCAGTTTGGAGTGTCCAATATGTTTGTATTCTGTGGAAGGCTTGATGATTTTATACAGAATCACATGTGTATTTCGGTTATTATTACAATCAATAGCTCAGAGTTAACATGAATTGTGCTGCGGATGAATGATTCACTCACATGTCTATTTACCATTTGTAAGACCTCATTTCCAGTCCTGTTACATGGATGTTCATGGTAGTTTCTCATGCTGTTGAGTGCAAATACAGCTTACTTTTGCCATTAATCAGTCTTAGGTTGTATGCAGTAGCTAAAATTACTACTCTCCATACTAGAAGGGTTCCATTCCTCAGAGCTATTTCCTTTGTGTTTGCAAATGTGTTAGTTGAGTTTGATTTGGTGCATCATCTAAGCATATGTTTCTCCTACTTGTTGCTTGCTATTTGTTGAACTATCTGCTTGTGCTGTATATTCAATTTATCTCATTAAATCAGCTTATGAATAAAGCAAAGTTTGTTTCCTTTGATCCACAGATTAATGGATCCTTGGCACGGAGGGCCATTAAGGATCTGATGGCAAGGGGGCTCATAAGGATGGTCTCTGTTCATTCCAGCCAGCAGATATACACCAGGGCAACCAACACATGAGGGATGTTTTGCATCTTGTCAACGTTATCTAGTCTAGATGACTTGATGTTGCTATTATATTTCAAGTTTATTTCAATCATGGCTCAGTCAATCTTACTGTTGTGCTGAATGTTGAATATTTTTCAAATTATTGTATTATTTTAAGCTCATGTAGCCATCCAAATATTTATCTTGATGAGGAATGTCAACCTATCTCTGCTCTGCTATTAAGCCTATTATCATGAATTCAGTTTTATTTGACAAATGCACTTGTAGTGTTACCCTGAGCAATTTTTGGGTCATGCCTATGTCTATCAAGGATGTGATTTCCTTGCCGTTTGTGTTAAGGCTTGGAAATGCTAATCCAGGTATCTGTGCTAGTTTATGGTGGATTGGTACTTAGGTAGAACAGGAATGGCGCTTGTGCCAGTCCAAGTAACGGTTATGTATAGTCATTGCTATGTATCTAAACATACCGTATATTTAGAGCAAAAATTATGTTACCTAGATATATGACAAAAATTATATTACTTAGAAAAAACAAAATGATTTCAAATTTTAGAACTAAGGGAGTAGATGTTAACCAGTCTGAACATATGTTCTATGACTTTTATTTAAATTACTAAATGCAGCTAATTGAATATTACCACTGACCTTAGAAATCTGTTGAATGTTTTTAGATTACACCATTAATTAAGGTCACGTTGGCATGTGCCTGCCATGGGATCTATTATAACTTAAAAGGAGATGAAGTCTAATATATACGTTGAAATGAAGTCTTCGTCGGGTTCTTGTTATGTTTGTGCAGAGTGAACCCAGCTGATAGCAGAGTCTGTTTTCACTCGTAATGCTACTTAAGCTATCAATCTACCAGCCTATTCATGCGACCTATCACCTATCTAACTTAGACCTGTTCGGTTTCGGGGAGACTGGAGAAGATTGAAGGTAGTTGAAATCCTCTTGGGGAAGGGAACTAATCGAACAAGTTCTTGTATAAAAGTAAAGGAGATGAGGTGAGTTTTTTTAGGTAGCATGCATGGATGCTCTGTAGGAGGCATGTTTAGGTAGCCTATTAGAGATGCTCTAATCAATTGAAAACTTCCTCCATCTAGGAATTATAGGTGTATTTTATTTTAAATATGGAGGGCCGAAATCAAGTTTTACAGATTTTGATCAATAATCAGTCAAATTATATGAAAGTTCAGGGCATAAAATTTGGGTTTGCCTCAATCTTTTAGCAATTGACAACGTATTGTAAGAGAATTTGAAATCTGACCTTAGTCAAAATATGCTTATCAGTTATGAACAGAGGAAGCATAATCGAATAATTTATGCACATTCACTGCATTCTACGGTAGAACAAGTCACTTGAAGTGTCACATAGGTATCTGCTGTCATCAAGGAAAAGAAAGAGCCCACGGGTGGATATTCCTATTTTTGATCAACAACGAAGCCGTGATGATTTCTCTAGAATGATTCTTGGTCATGGATGTCCATTTAACATGGCTGAACACTACTATACAAGAACGTTCATCTATAATTTGCAACCTTCATTCAAATTGATGCACCGAACTTCTCGAAAAGATGATTGCATGAAGATTTATGATGAGGAAAAGTTGAGGCTGTACCAACTGTTATGACTTATGACTGCTTCGAAGTTGTAGTTGGGGTCGCGAACTGGATGACACAACTTGGATGCCTTCTTTTGAGTTTTGATAGTTGTTGTGTATGTATCTGTTCTCTGAATCAAAGAAAAATCTTGGCTCCCTGGTCATTGTAGTGTTGTTGACTTTTGTCATCGATTACACCATTGCTCATGATTCTGTATTCATTTGTCAGGAGTTCTCAGAAGGCAGATGTTCTCAGCTGAGGCTAAAGAAGAAGCTGGATTTCAATGCAAGGAAGACTGAAATACCATGAGAAATAATTAATACAAGTGTAGTTCATCAATTGAATCGATCGTCTTTGTAAGTATCTTACTAGTGTCGGTGCACGTTGGAATCTAAGTTATAGTTTAAAAGTTCATGGCCATGGCTGAATACTTTTTTGTCAGTGTTTCGGATAGTTATGTTGGACTTAGAGAACTGAAATTGGTTGTTTCTTATACTTTCAGAGACGTGTTTTAGAGAACAAAACTCATCGTATTCTGAATACCACTGCTCTTGTATTTATACTCAGTGTTTTGGAGACGTGTTTTAGAGAACTGAAATTGGTTGTTTCTTGCTCTTGTATTTGTATAATATAATATTACAAAATACTGCGGCAGCCGGCAGACCACGACGCGCTCGTTGGCCTGTCACCCGTCGTATTCTGGATAATCCCCATACCCATATGCTTTACCCAATTATCTACTGGGTATGGGTAATAAGAGATTAAGGGGGTGTTTGGTTACTATAGGGAAATTTTAGTCCCTGTCCCATCGGATATTTGGACACATGCATGAAGTATTAAATATAGACGAAAAAAATAACTAATTGCACAGATTGTGGCTAATTTGCGAGACGAATTTTTTAAGCCTAATTAGTCCATGATTTGACAATATGGTGCTACAGTAAATATGTGCTAATAACGGATTAATTAGGCTTAATAAATTCGTCTCGTAAATTAGTCTCCATCTATGTAATTAGTTTTATAATTAACTCATATTTAGTTCTCTTAAATAGCATCCGAACGTCCGATGTGACATGGACTAAAATTTAGTCCATGGAACCAAACACCCAGTATAGGGAGGTGCGGGGTGGACAGACAGCTTATGGGTTTGGACATGGGGAAGCTCCGGGTTTGCCCAAATCTAGCTACCCAACGGCATCGTTAATTCTACCTACCTTGAACACATAAATAAATATTTGTTTGATTGGAAACGATTACCTAGTTGTATATACACGATATAAACGACAGATGCGATTTGTTGCTGCATAAGCTTTTGGGACCTAATTCAGAGCAGACAGGATCTCGAGGATTTATAGAGAAGAAAAGAGTAAATTTAGGTTATGTTGATGCTTATGCTAAAATATTATAAGAGAAAAGCATTGTTCTATGGCTGAAAAGTAGTGCTGAATAAGCTCAAGCAAACACAGCGAATATTTAGTAACTACTGCTCCAATTCGCGGGTGGCGCCGGCCTCGACCATGTAGTCAAAGTTCTCTGGGTCGGTCTTGAAGGCGATCTCTGCGGAGCACTGGATGCACTTGAAGTAGAAGCGGAAGATCTTTGCGGCGCTGATGTGCCTCTCGCCCTCGGTGAGGTCCTCCTTAAATGCGACGAACATGGTGCCCTTGTCAAGATGTAGACTACAGGCGTCGCAGCGGAGGCGCATCGGCGGTCTTAGTCGCGCTAGGCGCGTGCGCCTATCCCTCGGCTTGGTCAACACCATATCTATCTACGCGAGGGGGTGCTACGGCGTCGGAAACAGACGGGCGAGGTGGCGGCGCTCGATCAAATCTATCTACGTGAGGGGGGTGCTTATATAAGGGCCTGTTTGGATGAACTAGGACTAGTGATTAGTGTAACACCCTAGTTGTTACACCCTAAATTATTTACAAAAACATGTCATGAGCATCATGTTTATATGTTAATGCATGTGATAGGGTGTGTAGATAAGTTTTTTGTAACTTAAAATGATCAATAAAAATGTTAAATGAAAGTTGATTCAATAGTCCATGTCTATCCAGTAGGGTTGAAAACTAATTTTTATTAAGCGAAAATACTATAGAACGTGTGTGTGATACCTAAATAAAGTTTGAAGCATAAACTTTATAGATAACAATGAAATACTTGCTATCGAAAAATGATATTACTAGCTAATATTTTCACTAGTTTAGAAATCGCAAATTAAAATTAAATTTAGCTCAAAAACTTAGAAAATTTCCAAGTTTGTCAACAGATAGATATTGCTATGTTTAGCAAATTATTTTGAGAGATTGGGTTAAAGGGTGGTGTAGTGTTATAACTTGATTTGGTAGTCTCATATGCCATCTTGAGCATGGTGAAGATGGTTTGGCTCCTGAAGCAACCGTTTAGTCGTTTTGGGCGTTTTAAAATTCGTGCGCGTCACATGTCTCGGGTTGGTTGGCGCCATGTGCGCGGTCACAGCGCGGCCTCCCCACGCCGCGCACATGGCCGCATCTCGCGTGATCACCCTATGCCACCACGCTGGGTCGGTCGGGCCACCTGGCCTTGGCCGAGGCCGGCCGCGGCGAGCCATTGGACCCGTGCCCTGCAGCCCTGCCTCACGCTGCCACCATTGGTGCCGCCATGGCCGCGCTACGTTGCCGTCGCATCCATCCACTGCTGCCTCTCCACACTGCCGACCCTCCTCGTGTCGCGACGCTACCGCTGCCGTCGCATCGTCATCGCGTCCGCGCCTGTCTGTTGTAACCCTGCGCCGCCGCTGGCCCAGTTCAAGGCCACCACTGCTGCACGCACGTGGCCGAGCCGCCATCGCCATGTCATTTAAGACATTGTGGCCATGTGGGCCACGTGGGTTGGATGCGTGCATGCTTTGTCTATAGCACCTATGCGTGGGTGTCCTGATCGCACCGCTCGCGTCCCACCAAGGGGAGGACGAGCCGAGCCACCTGCCGCGCCCGTCTCTCTTTCTCTCTTTCTTCTTATGCTGCCGCCGTCGAGCCGCGCCATTAAATTCGTCAAGGAAAGATCACCTCAAGTCGATTCGTCGCGTTGCTGGCTCCATCACATAGCTGCCTAGCTACTCGACCCCGCCTAGCTTTGAAGCGAGCATGACCCAGCTCCAATTTGGAGTTTCTTCAGCCACCGTGCCGATAAGGCGGCGTCCGGTCGTGGGTGAGGGCAGCTCTCCCATCGTCCCTCCTGAGCCAATTCACCAGCACCACTAGCATCGTCTTGACTCTCTCTCCACCTTACGCGCCTTAGTCGAACCGCTATCGCCTCTCCTTCGTCGCTGAAGCGACCGTGCCGCCACGGTGCGCCGTCGCACGGCTCGACCGCACGTGGCCAGCCTTCCTCCGTCATCCTCCGCCCCAACTGTCACCTCGGCCTAGTCCATGGTAGCCTCCTGATGCTCACACACTAACGGGTCGTCTCCACCGCGGGCTGGCGCCACGTGGGCCACACCGTGGGCCGCCGCACGTGTGGGCCACGTGGGAGAATTCGTTTTCCTTTTTCATAAGGAATTAGAAATAATTTTCTAATATAATTTTTGAGCTGATCTTTGATAAATCATATAAAATCATATAGATGTCTTGTTAAGTTCCTAAAATTGTGCTTTATCTATTAGTGTATTTAGTTCATATATGTACGTGTTGATACCAGGAGCTATTAAATTATCTAAAAATGTTTAATATTGTTAGGAGAATTATTGTAGGAATTTTTGTGGTAAATTAGTGATAGCTTTAGTCCTGAAATTTTTATGGTAGCTTCATTGTATTATTATGTGCTCACTGTAATTTTTGTAGCTTTAGAATAGATTAAGCATTAGGGTAGTTAAATGCTCTTTATTTTAAATATGCATTAAATCATTAGTAGGAATAAAGATATATCCTTCATTTGTAAAGTGTTAGTTGAACCCAACACTTTGCTTGGTAAAAATGATAGTTAGCTTAGTACCTTAGTCATTCGAGCTAGCTTAGTAGCTTGGTATGCGTATTCTTATTGTAAGAGTTGTTGTTGTATAAATGCTAAGTGTTGCATCATTGTTGTATGCATGTAGAGAACGAGTTGGTGGAGTTCATGACCACCGGAGAGTAGGAGTACGAGGAGGTGATCGATGAGTACGAGGAGAAGGTCCTCGTACAGGAGGAAGCCTCGAAGCCGCCGCCGACTGACATAGCTGACAATCTACCTGCCCAAGGCAAGCCCCGGTGCATAACCCTTATTTTAAATAATCAATATATATATATATGTGTGTGTGATGTGCATTTACGTTATAGGATTTATATTAAAACTACATGCATAGATAAACCTACCTATAAGTCCTAGCATAGGTCGAGTAGCTGCTATGCTTAGGCTATCGGTAGTGTGAGTAACCTGCCGTTCATCACAATAGGTGATTATTATTATTATTACTCTCACGATAAAATGGTGAAAGAAAATAGAGACCGGGCAGAGATATGGTATGGGTATTGGTGGGTGTAATAGGTTGTGTCCCGCGGCCAACGGAGCATAGCTTGGTTACACTATTTTTCCTGTCCATGTCGGTTAAGGACCGTCCATTGCTGTGGATGGTAGTCAGGTCATAGACTTATTATCCTGAGCACATACTTGTTTATAGGAGCGGGAAGGCTCATACTCTCTTGTCGTGGGTTCCGGCTCTTTCTGGGCCGACTGATTGAAGGCGGGGATGGTGGAGGTCTAAGCATCACACTGAGTCCGAGACTCAGGAGTGGGGGTTTGGAGTCTAAGTTTAGACGGGGACCTGGACCTCTTGATAGGATAGTGGTGGGTTGGTCTTGCTTGTGCCTGGGGTACAAGCGGAGCGTGTGTTTCGGGGTACCCAGTTAGGATACATTGGTTCGTGAATCGCCATGTGATACGATATGACTTGGCTATGGTCTAGCACTGTAGTAAGAACTGGAAGACGAAAGTGGATGAATGGATCTGATTGCTCAAGTCTTGCTTAAAAGTAGAACAGGTGCTTACATAAAATAGTTAGCTAATGAACTAATCATGACTGCTAATAAAACACATACATAAGGATTCACTACTGGTAATGCTTTTCGCAAAAAGGAAACCCAGTAAACCATAAAGCTTATCATATCCTTTGGAGTCAAGAAATTATTCCCACTAGTCGGGTAAGTTTTGCGAGTACATTGTGTACTTATGGTTTATTTAACCATGTTGTAGGTGCAGCTTGAGGAGTGGCTGTTGTGTGGAGGATTCTTCTGGTGGGCACAGACGAATCCTTGTATCTTATCGTTAGATGTTTATTTCAATTCCGCTGTTTAAATTCTGCATTCTGAACTTGGTATTGTAATAATGTATTTCCGAGAACTCTTGTTGTATGAAATGGACTAAATATTGTAAAATCGTTCTCATTATTAGATTCTGGATGAAAACGTGGATTGTTCGAGTTCTTCCTTAGGGTGTGCTCGACGGAACCATCGATGTAGCTCCCTTTCGAGGTGTTTAGTGTCTAGTTGAAGACGAGCGTCTCTGAAAGCGTGTTATTTTGGACGTTTCTGCCACAATTAGCTATGACTTGTGATTACTTGGCTAGTGATTAGCACAACCCTGTTTAGATCCACGGACTAACAACTAGCATTATCTCACTAATCCTAATAGTTGGGTATGATGGATTAGTGAACTAACAACTAGTTGAGGCTTGGACTAGTTGTTAGTCCATCTGTTTAGATCCTTATGTGCTAAACTTTAGCCAACGTTGTTAGTCTATGGGATCCAAATAGGCCCTAAGTCTTATTATACTCGGCCCAAGGGACAATTTTTTAACAGCCCCACATTACCCTTGCCTTCCTACCGTTCTAGTTCTAGTTCTGGTACTATAAAGCCAACCTCTTGCGACTTGTCCTACACTCCTCCTATGAACCCTTTCCGCTTGGGCGACGACGAGGAGTCCGAGGGGGAGATTTGCTGGCGGTGCGACGGGGAGCCCCGTGTCGTGTCGGGATGGGCTTCCGGTTTCTCCACCCCCTGTTGAGACCTTGCTAGATCATACTACTACTTGCATTGGTGAAGCATGGTCGTGTGAAAATATAACAAGATCCGAGCATCTCTAGCAGCCTCTCTTTTCTAACCCCCAACAAGAAAAAACTGTTATTTTAGAGATCTCGTAGCTCTAGCAGTTTTCCAAATCCAACCCCAATGAGAAAAAAAAAATCTCAGTTTCGTAAATCATAGCCTCCCACCACTCAAATAAAGAGGAGACATCTCATCTCCCAATCCACTATTTTTCTCATTGGGGATTGGATTTTCTCGTTCTACTAAAGTGAAGACCTTCAAAACCTCAAAACACGTTTTGTATCTCTCCAATAACTTTTTTTTTTAGTGTTCTCCCGCCGGAGATACTCTTACACCATGCTTTTACGATCGTCGTACGCTTGGGCCTTGTACCACCATGCCAGCATGCCTACGTGTTTCCTACAGTCTACCCGCCAAGGAGAAATGGCTTTGTGCTCTAAAGGTTGAGCATACTTTACGTTCTGATGAGTGATGACCACAAGCTTCCCACGGTAAATTGCTGGTGCAGAGAGAACTTGGTCGCAGAGGCAGATGTCATTCATCAATTTTGATTTTTGATACTCGGGTTGAGTCCTATTCCCTGGACTCAGGCCATACACACAGATCCTCAGGTTGCTTACTTTCACATATACAGTCACACTCAAGTAAATCCGCCATGAGAGGCACAGGCAGGGAGATGCACATACAAAGATGCACAAGTAACCAGCTTTCAGTCCAAACTCCAAAGATGCACATACAGTTTACTTTTTTTTTTCTCTCTTACACAAGTAACCGCGGGTAAAGGGAACAGGCATGGTTAATGTACATTTGTGTGATTATGGTCTTCCTTATTCGAGGAAGTCTCACATAAGTTGCCTACAATCCATACGTGCGTCTCAAGGACAAGCAGTACATATACCCACAGTACTAATATATTATACTAGTATTATTTACAGCTGAAGCAATGGCTACAAGGCAGCGTGAATAAAAAGCACACCGCATATCTGGTTAACACTAGCAACCCTTAGTCCTATTGTAATCTGGAGGCAGGGATGGACATCTTTCGTTCATGTGGGCATATGGTTCCATGGTGTTGTATCCAGGCAGCTCCATCCGGTACCTGCCCTTGATTTGGCAAAAGGGGAGCTTCACATCGTCATCCTTGTTGCCCCACTTCGGAAGTCGGGTGGAGTTGTCCTCAAAAAATTTGAGGGTGTAAGCATCTTTTATCTGCAAAATATGGGAGGAATAGATTTGAGAAAGACAAGACTCTGGCAATAGCCTCTGTATAAGCCTCTATTGTCAGAAACTCAAATGCACAAGACTTGCAGGCAAGCCTTCCCAATCCACCCTCTTTTCTCCCTAACAAAATGATAGGCCAGCGTTCCACTGTGCACTAGATAATGAGATAGATGCATTCACGAAACATATGTCCCCACCAGATCCTTTTGCTCTGACAAAGGTACCTATATAAGGCCATAGACTGGAACACAAGGATTCAGGAGCACTTACTGTGAATTCAGTAACTTCAACAGAGCTGGTAATAGGGTCAAAGAGTCCAGCCTCCTTGTACATCATAAGGACGAAAGCTATACAAGATACTGACTGACCATCTTCATAGACCCAACTATCATTCTCAGGAACAGTTAGTAACTTGTCAAATGTTATCCCACGTTTCTCTGATTCCACTATGATTTCAGAAAGGTGAAGACCCTGAAAATCAAACAAAAGAACTAAATAACCATAGAGCGCAATAAAATGAAATTGTTGAATCCAAGATTTCTGTATACATGAATAATTAACACAGTATAAAAGTGTCAATAGGCCTAAGAGTGAAACTACAAAATAGTTATATCAGAAGATATTAAGCAATAAGCGATGACAGTTGTATATACATACAAGAAGGAATCCAGGTACAACTTGAGTACTTGACCCCATAGTCTGAACACAAATGTCTAGCACATAACGGCATTTGCATTTCTACCTATAAGCCCCTTATGCTCACACAAGCAGGCCACGTGAGCATAGTTGACGAAGTTAAAATTTTCAGTACAAACTAAAGTGCCCTAAAATGGACTAAGCAGGAAACTCAAATCTGCATCCATGCTTAGCAAAGGTTCTATACTTCTATTTCAGAACCTAGCTAGAACCCAACCTGCTCTATAGAAACCCTCTACAGGATGGCAAACATGAAAGGTGTCATGAATCTCGATCCTCTATGGTATCAGATTAAAAAGGCTAGGGATCTGATCATGCGTGCAGGATATCCGAGGTTACTAAGATGGCCAACTTGAATTGTGGTATTACCTATCCAGCTATACCACTGTTTATTGCCACAAAGTTGTAATATACAAATACGGAGTACCTTACAGAGGGAGGCATGTATGAGTAAGATAAACAAAATCTTCAGCACAAAATAGTGAACGCTCAAGAAAACAAACAGAAAAAGGATAATAATGAAATTTGTCTGGCTGCTGCTACCAGCTACGCAGGTGCTTTTGGCTAGACCTCTCCATGATGGAATGGAACTTCAGTTCTAACTGAAATTTGTCTGGCTGCTGCTACCAGCTACGCAGGTGTTTTTGGCTAGACCCCTCCATGCTGGAATGGAACTTCAGTTCTAACTGAAGAACTTATCAAACTTTGTCTTGGATCCATTCCCCAGGCCCAGCATTGCCAAATCCTTGATACAGCTAACAAATCAAACCAAGTACCTGGGATCAAACTGCACTTATCTGCAATATTTAGTCACTGGCTGCTCTGCTCTTTGCTACCTGTGCAGCAGCATAATCATTTAAGAGGTGCTGCTTCTTCACCCTCACGTGTGCTATCTATAACTGCTAAACTAGCTATTACAGACTCGAATTTTTAGTGAGGTGCTAGGGGAGTGCAAACAATGCTCGCACTGGACCACTAAACACACGAAAGGCTGAGGCTGGAATTCTCCTTGTGCAAGTCATGTTAGACTATTTGTTTGTTTATTTTCAGCTGCCATGCCACCTGAATTATCTAGCAACTCAACCTATGTCTAAAACCTCAAGTGATATGAAAGCAAAGGTAAGGCACTTGTTTGGACCTTTTTCAGAAGTTAGGGAACTAAGATCAGCCATCATGCCATGCAGAAATCAAGGGTTGAAATTGTCTATGAATCCATAGGGAACAATAACTTGTACAGGAGAACACCTAGAAGAAATACCAACAAACAAATTTAACCAAACCTTAGTTCCAAGCCGTTTGTTAAGGGCTTCTTCCCACATATTACCAGCATACTCTGGTTGAAGCTTGGTCCATACAGTCATAACAGAAGCAACCTGTGGATCATTCATAAAGATTTCAGTAACAAAGCTAATAAACCATTCACAAAATGCAGAGTCAAACCTAAAATGTTAAAAGAAAAACTGGAATAGAAACCACTACCATAAGTTTAACATGTTACTATATCTATCGTAAGGGCTTGTTTGTTGGAGCTACAGTTCTTGGGCTTTTGGCTCAAAAGTTGGCTTTTGGGTTTTTGGCTTTCTGACTGTTGGTTTTTGCTATTGACTTTTGTAATAAACTTTTAGTTCTCAGCACACCAAATGCCAGAAAAGCTCCTCTGAGCGTGCTTTTCAGTTGAAGCCAGTTTTCTAGCTTTTCAAAAGCCAGCGCAACAGCTAGGCTGTTTGTTTTAGCTTCTGGCTGGCAGAAGCCAGCCAAAAGCTGAAACATACAGGATCTAAGAATCAGAACAGTATTGTAGTAAGTAGAAAATTAGTCGGGTGAACTTGCAGTACACACCATCTAACACAGGACAAGATATACAGCACATATATAGCCAGGTTTAGCAGTAAAATGATCTTCAAAGCTGTACATGTAGAATCATACCACATGAGCATCTCATGGTGGTGGATAATTATCACTGATGGTATCAATCCAGCTAAATATCATATTGTGATACCCATAAGGCTTCCCATTCATGCTTTTTGCATAAATCCAGGCTGCTGTCTCATTAAATTTTGCTCGCAAATCTGGATGCAAAGGAAGCAGTGCAATCTGAGGATTTGAGTCATCCTTTGTCACTTCAAACTCCCACCATTCCTCCCAGGGCAGGATAGCAATAACATCTTCTCCCTGCAATCCCGCCATTTGTTAGCTTAATTTTGGACACTGAAACTGCTCCAGCTCATAAAGAAAAATTGCACTACATTGGAGGGAACCCATTGCCATTGGTACACAATGTTCTATAAGATATAGTTAATATAGTCACCTAGTCAGATAATGCTCAATATCTGTTGAACTCGATTATTGCATGCAATAGAATGAAATATGAAACAACTAGCTCTGCTGGAACTTGCCCAAGTTGTATTCCCACAGCATACAATTTGCATCCAGACAAAATAGCTATGGTTGGCACTTGGCAGTGGCATCCCTTGTTTTGCCTTTCCTATTTTAATGTTTTATTTTCTGTTCTGTTAAGCAAATATCTGAGATGCATTCAGAGGATTTGGGAAAACAACATTACAACAACAAAGCCTTCAAGTCCCAAACAACATTTAGAATTTTTTTTCTCGAATACGCAAAAGATTTGCGCATTGTAATTAAGGTAGAAGAATTTAATCATACAAACGACGAGCTTCAGACGAGCGCCCTAAGAGGTCTAGGGGACATTTAGAATTTTAGATAAAAAAGGGCGTACCCAGTGCAGAGAGCTCCCGTGCTGTGTGGGGTCTGGGGAAGGGTGTTAGTGGCAAGCCTTACCCTCGCCTGTGCAATGCGAGGAGACCGCGACTCGAACCCAGGACCTTCCGGTCACAGGCGGTAAGACTCTACCGCTTGCACCCGGCCCTCCCTTTCACATTTAGAATTTTAGATACAGACAAGAAAATGATTTTCTGGTTAGTACATGCTATGCAAAGCATTAGAGTGTATCCTAGTGAAATAGTCCAAATTCAAAATTCATATTGTGCAGTAATTAGTTCATTCCATGAAACTGTTGGCAAGCATATTGTCATCCTTTTTTTTTACCATAAATTAAAGGAGACACTTTAAACATCATTTTGAATCGAAGAGTTACAAGCTAAATCAATATAACCAAAACTTATCATCCAACATTATCTTCATGATGTTTATTCACTGATATCTAACATGATTGAGAGATAATATTCAGTCTAATTCGATAATCACACAGAACGAGAAAAGAATAAAAAATGAATAAGATGGCTAAGGACCAGACCTGTTCATTTTCATTACCAGATTCCCCAACCCAAAGCTTTCCATCAGAGTCCCTAAGGCAAACCGCAGTATGGCCTGCATAAGCACCAGTAACCCACTTCTCCAGTGTTTCAAAACCACCCAACGCCCACGGATCTTCGATAAAACCAAGAAATCTCCAGAGTGGATATCATCAGGATTTAACTGAGACCCAAGGTTTCGGCCGTTCCTCAAAGGTGGTACCCATATGCTTCTCACCCCACGCAGTATTTGTGAACAGAGGGAAGACCTCCCAAAGTGCTCGAAGTGTGCCAATTGTTCCAGATGGCATGAGGAAAATGGACACACCATTACATTTCACCTATTTTCAGGTAACAGGGTAGAGGATTTGTATCAACTATGGATTAAATAAATAAGAATTTTTGTATTAATGATGTATAAGTTGAAGAAATATTGATTATATAAAGTAAAGCAGAAGTGAATACTTACATATTCATACTCAGCCTTACTTTCCCATTCTTCGAAATCAAGAGTGTGCTCTCGCCCCAAAAAGTAGTAGTCCCATGTAACTCTGTACGGTGTTGCAAATACATACAGATCTATGCAAGTCCAGCTGTGTGCTTTGGATGTCTACGGAAAGCATAGTCAATTTTAGAGTTTAGACCAACATTAGGCAAAGGAAATCAACCTCGCAGAAAATTGAGGCCAGAATTTTACTGAAAGTACACTGCAAGAGCAAAGTGGAGTACTACTAAATAGACGGGAAAACCGTACGTTTAAAATAATTCGTGGAATTAACGCAATAGGCTTTAGATTTTATTTAATTGAATTGAACGCAACCTCAGAATCACCAAATTTCAACTGGTGACCTCGCCCACCACTAACTCCATCGTCCGCTTACCTCCACATGGACTATGCCGCCTCCGAGGCCCCCGCCGGTCCCGTTGCGGAACTCCACCCATGACCTGTTCTCGTAGAAGCAGGCGCCCTTCCACTCCGCGACCGGGTGGGCGTCGTCGGGCCCCGGCGCGGGCGCGGCGCCGACGAAGGCCGGGAGCAGATCGGCGGGGCCCCGCAGCGCGAGGCGGCGGAGCAGCGGCTGCGCCACGGACCAGGGCAGGAGCGGGAGGAGGTCGCCCGGGAGGACCGGGGCGCGGAGGAGCGCCTCGGGGAGGACGCGGGGCCGGGCGGCGAAGAGGGGGAGGAGGAGGATCAGCAGGACAGGAAGAGCGAGGAGCTTGAGCCTAGACGCCGCCATCATGGCGGCGGTTAGGATTAGGCTTCAGGCACTGCGCTCCCCCTAATTTCGCGGTGGTGGGCGCGCGCGCGGGCGGCGTGATTGCGTGAAGGTGGAGATGGAGTCGTGGATGAGTACGGAGACGAGAGAAACTCCAAATCCGAGATCAAACAGCAATTCACTGTTCTCCAAGGTTGTTTTAGTTATTTTTCTGTTGCTTAAACAAATTTCTAATTCTGCAAAAGTTGACCAACCAGCACGAGGCCTCGAGGGGCGATCAGTACAACATGGGCCAAGCTGTTGTTACGGTTTGGAATTCTGATCCTGACATCCTGTCATCCACGTCGATAGTTCAGTTAAACCAACCAAAACTTGTCTTTGCACATTCCAGGGATATTCCAGTGCCCATGCATATGTGTGCCAATCAGAAAAGTCACTGAGGGCCAGTTTGGATGCCAAAATTTTTGGCAAAATGTTACTGTAGCATTTTCGTTGTTATTTAGCAATTAGTGTTCAATCATAGTCTAATTAGGCTTAAAAGATTCGTCTTGTGGATTTCGTCTAAACTGTATAATTAGTTTTATTTTTTATTTATATTTAATGTTTCATGCATGCGTCCAAAGATTCGATGTGACGGGAAATCTTAAAAATTTTGACATTTTGGGATGCAACTTAACAGAGCCTAAGCCAGACACGAAAGGTGAATAAACAGTTACGTCGCGGGCGTCTGGCGTGTCGGTGTCGCAGTCTCAAGTCGAGGAGCAAGGGCCTGTTTGTGAGCAAGGATTTTTTTGACAGGGCTCTCTGAAAACACAGTTTCATAGCAGCTCTACAGTAGAGTTCATATCTCACCAAACTGTTTAATAGAGCTCCAACTTTAAAATACACTTACATGTAATTTAACAAACATAATCAATCAAGTACCAGAATAAAAAAACACAAATTCATCTCTCTCCCGTGCGGCATGCGGGGCCGCGAGACGTGCCGACCGTGGGGCAGGGCCGGCTTCAGGTCCAGGTGGGCGCGGCAGGCCACGGCAGCACACGAGGGCAGCGGCGGCGCGCGGCAAGCTAGGCGGTGGGGACACGCATCGGTGGCGGGGCCGTAGGGGTGTTTGCGGTGAGCGGGAGGGAGGGGGCAGCGCCCGCGGTGAGAAATCAAAACAGGCGAGAGGGAAAGAATAGATCGAACCGGTATGTTTACGTAACGAGCGATAGTAGTAGGTAATTTTCATCAACTCCACGAAATTAGAGTTCCCTGAGCATACTTTGATTGCTCCATGGATTTTGTAGATCTGGGAGCTAGATCAGTGTTTTTGATAGAACCGGAGTTCGCGGAGCTGGAGCGTTTGTCTAGAATTTTTAGACTACATTAGCTCACTTTTATAGTCTAAAGCGATTGGAAGGGTTAGCTAAAATTTAGACATCACTCTATACCACCCGTGTGGAGACTTTAGATCTAAAGTTTAAGGACTAATAGATCAAGAGATCAAAACATGACCATGTTATGAATATATGTTCTATAATTTATCTAATATTCTTTCTACACATCATAGATATTAGTATATCTTAATATATTTGGTGAAACTTGACTCGAGATTTATTGACTCTTCAGGAAAAACTAAAATAACATTTTTTTTTGGAACGGAGGAGTAACTCCAACTATTTTAAGATTGATTATTTTCTAAAAAAAATAGCAATACTATAAAAATACATTTCATAATATATCTAACGATATTTATTTAATATCATAGATATTAATATTTCTTTTAAAAAAGATTAGCAGGTTGTTTACTACATACAGAATTACATTCTTTCTGCAGTAGAGGTAGCACTTCTGAGCTCACTTCATGTTCTTTTTTATTAATATAATCTTGATATAAGCGTTAGACTTTCATGTTGGTTGTTCGAATCTCTGATAAAGCTTCATGTTGTTCTGCCACACCCCGGTGCCGCCCCTGGTTAGAAAGGAGATCCATTGAGACACAACAAAGGCTACGTCGCTACGACAGACCAACGTACAAATATGCAAGAGTGCCAAGCTAATAACGCAACATGTAACTCTGATAGTGGCGGGCGCATTTGGTTGTCTCCATTTGATCAGCACGCAGACCCGACAGAGCATCTGAGAACGCCGGCGTCCTTGGTCAGCGACCTTACTTCGTTGGAGCTGGCTGCCGCGAAGGCCTGATGCTTGTTGTAATTCGGCCGCACCCTGCTGCCCGTCTGCTTGAAGAAAGCACCGTTCTCGAAGGAGTCCCCGATGGAGGCCCAGTCCCCCCCATCCCTCCCCGCCACCGGCATCCTTCTCGTCACCTTCTTGTTATCTGCTGGGCCGGAGGCCATGAACAGGTTGCCCTGGCTCTTGACGCTTGGTCCCATGCTTCCTCCGATGGCCGTAGTCTTTCCATCCCATGTATAAATTGTTCACGACGTGAGCGTAGCCATGCCTAATCCTTGGCATGCGCTGGTTGACGTTGGGTCCGAACCGGTTGAACGCGACGGTGACGCGCATCCGGCTGTCGGCGGCGTGGCCGTCGTCGTGGCCGAGCAGCATGACCTTGTCGTGGTTGAAGAACCAGTTGTTGGAGATGGTCACGTCGGTGGAGCCGACCGTCACGTCCACCAGCCCGTCCTCGCACCGCGACAGGGAGTTGTGGTCGATCCACACTTTCGTGCTGGACACCAGCCGGATGGCGTCGCCGTCCATGCCGCCGGCCACCGGCTGCACGGCGCCGCCGGGCCTGACGGCAAGGCCCTCGGGCTGCGACCGGCAGTCGTGGATGTGCAGCCCGTGGACGATGACGCTGCGCACCTGGTACAGCACGATGCCCGCGCCCCCCGCGATGTGCACGTCGGCGCCGCGCCCGTCGATGGCCGTGAAGCTCTTCACGAACAGCGGCTGCGCCAGCCTGATGTGCATGCTCCTCGCGAAGGTGATCCACACCTTCCCGGCCAGCACCGTCGCGCCGTACCGCAGCGTGCCCGGGCGCGGCCGCACCGGGTCGTCGCTCGGGTCGGTGACCGTGTAACGGATGACCCCGGCCCCGCGGTTCTGCCGCATCTTCCCGGCGAAGCCCACCGAGCACACGGCCAGCCGCTGCCGGTTCGCGGCCCAGTTGGGCTGCCGCCGCCAGCACCGGTCGATGATGTTTGCGCCGTGGACCTTCGTCATTGCGGCATGGAGGATTAGAAGGAAGACGACGAGGAATTCTTTGGAGGCCATGCTGCTCGAGACGTGTCAAGCTCGAACGAAGCCTGTTGTGCTCTGTTTGAGATATAGAAGACGACGTACGAGGCTGAGAAACTTGTAAAGACGTTTCCTCGCCATTTTGAGGATGGCGGCGGTTTCAATACTTTGGGCTGCAGCAGGGCGAGACGTTATTGAGGCGTTTGTGTGTTTGATTGAAACTGCCAAATGCATGTACCAGCGTCCGTTTGTGTTTATTTAAAGTAAACTCGTAACGGTATTGGTTAATGCTTCATTGACGAATGAACAGCAATAACCATGGCGGCAATCTTAGTTTTCACATTAATGGATGCGTAACATACATACATACATAAATGTTGAACATGCATACAAGAGTAAATTGTTGGAATCATTTGATATGAACTGTTGTACTACAGACGCAAACCGCCAATCTGCCTCTTCTCACTGTGTAGCCGCATAGGCCATGTCCATTGCACACACTAGCGGCTTGGGCAGGCCGCAGGCCATTGTCCTGGGCCTCGCCGCGCTGACAGTGGCCCACCCGAACATACACCCCGCGCAACGGCGCAAGCGACCGTGGGCCATGGCGCTCCGTCAAAGGTTGGAGCGGCTAGCGTGCACGCCCGCCGGCGGGTGGCGGCAGCCAAAAATCAAGGTGGGTTAGCCACTCCATGCGCGCCGACCACGCGAGATGTTCCGCCGGCCTTCATGTCCTCCGTTCATGATCTCCAAGCCCGCACCGCACGGCAGTCCGCTGTGATTAGGCCAGGTGCGCGGGATCGACGGCAATGAACCGCGTAAGGACCAAAAGATGCATGCTTCGTTAGCTCTTTTGCTTTGCCAGTTTCAGTCGTATTTTCGCATTACTTTTGTTCCTACTGCAACAAAATGCCTCTTCTTTTGCGATTAAAGATGGCAACGGCCCCCGATATCCAATACCCGACGGGTATTTGATCCATTAGTGGACGGGGATGGAATCATATCTTTACCCGCGGGCATCTAAATGGGCAAGAATCCATCCCCGACGGGTATAGCGGGTATGGGAACGTTTCCTGTTTACCCGTCCCCGTTATCCGTTGGGGAACCCGACTATTTGAGCTGTCATACGAGTATTAGGCCCAAAGAAGCTCAACATAGGTATTTTTGCCCAAATATAAACAATCATATATATAGTTTGTGTGTTCTAGTAACCATAGTTTAATTTTTTCTCATCATCTCCATCAGCAGCACAAGCACGCCTGCCTCACGAGCGCTCGTGCCCCTTGCTTCCTTAGTTCGGTCTCTCTGCCACATTTGCTCGTCCTCCTCGCAATCTTGCTCCTTCTCCTCGGTATCTCCGAGACTCCGACACTTATACCCGGGTGAAGAAGAAACGTCTCCGATTGTAAAGCTGTGACCCCAAGTGTCCTTGTTTATCGGGTATGCAATCAGGTATCTGTTACCCGACCGATGCCCGATGGGTACGGGGATTGGCAAGAATCTATACCCGAGACAGTTAACGGGGACAGGGACGGGATGAATTCTCCGTAGCGGGAAAGAGAACGTTTCAGCCATACATCCCCGTTGCCATCCTTGTTTGCGATCCTATTGGACGGCGTATCGTATGAACGGAACTTCAGCAATTGGCCTTGCACAAATTCGTTTCCCACAGCTGAAATGGACCTAACAATTCATTAATTCCCCCTAGACTTATGTACATGTCTGAAAATTTTGATATTTACACTGATTAGTGATTACACTTGCACCGAACAAAATGCGGAAACAACGACGACTGAATTACTGAACCACCAAATACCGAGAGATCAGACTCGTGTACGTGTCATGATGACTCGACGGCCTCGGGGATGCTCTGCAGCGCGGGCTTCCAGTGCCAGTGCTCCTCCCTGTGGTGGTTGCGGTGGTGCACCTCGCCGGAGTACATGATGTCCGCCAACAGCTGCTCCGCCGACCGCCGGCCGCTCCCAAACCCTGGTAGCGGTAGCCCGCCGTGACCGCTGCCGTTCTTCTCCATCAGCTCGTGCAGCTGCCTCTTGGTGATCCTGATGGTCACCTCAGAGTCGTGATGATCCTCTCTCCTCTCGTCGTGGTGGTGGTGGTGGTGGTGCTCGCCCTCCGACGACGACGAGGCCTCCTCCTCCCCCCACTCGCCGTCGTCGGCCCACGACTCCACTGCGCGCCGCGACGCCGTGCAGTTCCCCATACGGACTAGATCTGCTTGTTGCTTCTTTGGATTCTCCCTCTTGAAGCAGTAGGCTGCTCTGAGAATTGAGACGGATAAGTAATGTAACCAAATGGGTTTCGGAGAGTATTTATAGGGCGGGGAGGCTGCGGTGGGGAAGAGGGAGGCGGTCAGCAATGAGACTGCACATGCCGTTCCGATCCTTCTGCTATTCTTCTCGCCCATGCCATGATGTCACGGCCGGGGGAGGCGGGTTCTAGATTCCGACGTGGCGTGCAGGTCATGTCCCAGGTCAGAGGACCTCATCCTCGCCGGGACTCCAACGAGGCAATCGATGTGACAGATGCCTTGCTGAGACGCGTTCCCATGCACTACCCGACGTCGGGCTGCGAGGTGGCGTGTGAGTGTGACTGTGACTGTGACTGGGCCTCCCCTCTCCGCGGCTCCGGTACTCACCGACAACGCCCACACGCGGCTTGTTTTGGATGGGTTGCTGCTGGGGTAGGTCGAGTTGGTCACGGGCGGTTGGGCCGGCCTGGTGTGAATGGGCTCTCGAACGAATCTTTGGGGGCATCAAGGGCCCTACTACTGTCTCCCGCTTTTTTTCTCTTGCAAAATAAAAAAGGAACGAAGAAACTCCGTGGAGACTTGTGTGAGTGGGTTTAGGAGTTCCATGGATTACGATGGGGTTTCAGTCTGCCGCGTGTACTTATTAGGTACAAGAGGACGAAATGGACAAGGAACTCATGCTTAGAAATTACCAAGTGCTGTAGCCTTTTCCGTTTTACACAGTGCTGGAGAAGAGGGCTACAAAGGCAGCAATGGCCAATCGATAGATTATATTGGAATTAGATGTTTGTTTATGGTATAACAAAGGAACACGCAACATATATAGTGGTAATCACAAAAGATAAGAGGTGGCCATGGCCCGTATTGGCCTCAAGGAAGCTCTGCCCCTGCTTTTAGGACTAGTAGAGATCATTTTGTGCGTTTAGCATATTGCTAATATGCTTTTTAATTTGAGTGGGTTTATAGAAAGTAGTATCAATATTTTTATCTTCAAAAAAATTATAAAAATATATTTATTTATTCATCTAATGATACTTATTGCGCATCATAAATAATAATATTTTCTATGTATAAATATTTTCTGTATAACCCTTGAGAACGACTAAAAAGGAAGTACTCTCACCATCCACAAAAAAGTGCAATTCTAGAACAGTGTCATGTTTTAGTATATCAAGTTTGACTAAATATAGATAAAAAAGTATAAATATTTATAATTATGAAATGTATTTTTATAATAAAATAATTTAGCACCATAAATGTGAATAATATTTACTAGAAACTTGATTAAACATGAAGTACTTTAACTGGCACACAACTCATTGCATCCTTTTAGGGACAGAGGTAGTACTTGAAGGGTGTTCTAGAACGTTAGAAGTAGTATGTGCATGGCTTTCAGGCCCGATAGTAGCATTGTTAGAGTTCTGAGAGGTGCTTTGTCTTTGAGGGGGTTCATCTCTTCAACAGAAACAACACACAGGTTGGTATGTTCACATGATGCTTCATCCATGTAGATCATTTTAGTTTTATACTAAGTCAAATATCTTTATTTTTAACTAAGTTTATACAAGAAATTCATCAACATCTATAACAACATATTAGCTTCATTAAATCCATAATAAAATATGTTTCGATTAGTGCATTTATTTTATGCTATAGTTATTGGTATATTTCTTTTATAAAAATTGATAAAATAGATATATTTAATTTAGGACAAAATAAAATGACCTATATTTTGAAACAAAATATCAGAGATGAGACACGTCACCAAAGCCATGTAAACACAAGAGATGATGTATCATATTGCCATGTATTTGGTTGGAGAGACGATGGAAAGTTATATGTGTTAATCTCATTTTAGAGGGTTCTAAGAGGAGTGTTCCTCTTAAATCCAGGATGCCCCGGCCCTATCCCTACAAATCAAGTGGATCAGGCCATTGTAACATCCCCGTTTAAATGGGTCAAATTCCGGTTGGGCCGAGGCACTGTAATTGCGTGCGTGGGCTGTGGTCTGAGCTGTAGCTGCGGGCACTGTAGCGACGAGGAGGGCCGGGCCAAAATCCAAGGTACTGTAGCGGCAAAGCACTGTTGGTTAGCCACTGTTTGTGCGAGTACTGTGGTATGTGAACTACTGTGCAGCTAGACTTTAGTCCCAGATTGTGAATCCTAGGATGGCCACCGACTTAAATAGTTAGGTTAAGGATGTGTAGTAATCTTTGATTAACTATTTTGCGCGAAACGATGACAAAAGCATAACCGGATTGCTACGTAGGTGCGGTCCACCCCGGGCCTGGGGTGTTACAGCCATTCTCTTAGACGTCGTTGTTCCTTCTGTGCCGTGTGCCGGGCCTGGGCTGTTACAGCCATCCTCTTGGACGTCGTTGTTCTTTTGTCTATGGTCGAGTGTTGCATCGTAGATTTATAACCATGGCCAAGCTCGGTGTCGAGGCCATGGACGAGCGTGGGACCATGGCCGAACTCGAAGTTGAGATCTGGTCATGGCTGAGCGTCAGTGGGGGCGAGCACCATAAGTCTTAGGGGAGGGAGGTGCTCGGATATATAGGCAGCGAAGCTGTAGACGTTGTGGGGGCGCAGATTGTGTTAGCGTTGGCCACATGGCTGACGGTGCCTAACGGTACGATGAGAAAACGTCTTCCATCATATTTAACCCAATCGATCACTACAATCAAATAGAAAAAAACATGGATGTATCATATATTTCTTGACCAAGATATGGGATGTCATCGAGTCCCGTCTCATCTTTAAACCAAAAAAAATGCATGCTTAATTATTATAGTCTCATGCAAGGATATATCCAAATCTACACCAATGCTTCTGAATCTTGTATAGTCACTATCGGTGTCGAGTGTAGACGCATGCACAAAGTCAGTCGTCTGGCTATATGAGATAACACGTGGAAGTTCCACCACTACCAGAAAGCGGCACTTTACCGAGTGGCGGAGGCTTTGCCGAGTGTATTTTATCGGGCACTCGAAAAAGACGGTCTTTGCCGAGTGCCAAATAAAATACACTCGGCAAAAAAAAAAAAAACACTCGACAAAATGCGTCTTTACCGAGTGTATTTTTTCTGGCACTCGGCAAATCAATTTTTCAAAGCAATTTTTGAGGCCCTAAATGGATTCAAATGAAAAACTTTTCAACTACAAAGTTGTATAACTTCTCAAGATCTACAAAGTTTATTTTGGTCATTTCTTCATTTGACAAAGCGACAATAACGTTGTTCATAAAATCTACATCTCTCATATCTCTTATATTAGTTTCATGAAAATAGAAGAGAGATATATAAGATTTGTGAACAATGTTACTATCACTATGTCGGATGAACAAATGACCAAAATAAACTTTATAGATCTTGAGAAGTTATGAAATTTTGTAGTTGGCAACATTTTGATTTGAAATCATCTTGTCATGCAAAAACGACGTTTAATTTGAAAATTTTAAAATTTGAATTTTTCAAAAGACCTTGGATGGAAAAACTTCCTAGATGAAAATTGTAGATCTCCAAAAGTTATGAAACTATGTAGTTGGCAACTTTTTGATTTGAAATCATCTTATCATGCAAAACTACGTTTGAATCTCTCAAATTTGAAATTCGAATTTTTCAAACGACCTCGGATGGAAAAACTTCCTAAATAAAAATTGTAGATCTTGAAAAGTTATGAAACTTTGTAGTTGACCACTTTTTTATTTGAATTCATTTAGTGCCTCAAACAAGCAATTTACTCTTGGTTTAGTATAATATATGAGGATAGATAACGGAATCTAGACGTGACAGTGTAGTGCAGTGGTAGAGCAGCAGACATGCGAGGAGAGGTCGTGAGTTCGAATCCTGCCGGCCGCGTTAGCCACGAATTTAGCGCAAAAAAATGCACGGACTTCGATGAAAACGGGCGGACGCTAGCTGGTGGCGGCCTCCCCCGAAAAAAAAATTGCTATTATTTTTAGGTTTTTTCGCATTTTCATTTTGCCGAGTGCTTTTCCGGCATTCGGCAAAGGCTTTGCCGAGTGCCCGACAAAAATCACTCGGTAAATAGTTGTTTGTCGACAAAAAGATGTCGTGTGTTGTATGTCGAGTGTTACACTCGGCAAAGCAGTTGTCGAGTGTTTTTGGGCCATTGCTGAGTGCCCCTGGCACTCGGCGAAACGACTGTATCCCGTTGTGCACGTGTGATGGTTTGCAGCACATTTGTATGAATGAACTAGGAGGTGCACAAAATCTCTTTGGTAGGATGGAATTTTCAATCGAGTAGTGGTCGTGGTCTTATTATTTATATGAGTATATATGTAGGCTAGTCAAGGAATTCAAGATTGTTGATTTTGGATTCGTCCAACGTGTCGTGCCCGTCCTCGGTATTCCACCTTGAAATATCCGACATAGTACATCACCAGTGCACACAAGACACCTATTGTTCCATGATATTTCCACCTGCTCGAGGAAAATGGAGGTTCGTCCATATATATATATATGCTGGTTGTCAACCCCAAACCCAAAGGACAACAGTCCCATACGGCTCTCACGTGCCCATCTAGAATCTCTAATCATATGGTCATTGAAAATAAATTTTGAACGGCTTGTTGTCTTGACAAATTCATGGCAACCTTATCCATTTACCACGACGGATTCTTCTTCAATGAAGATGCTCGTTCAAAATAAAACAAGGCGCTGTTGTGTGAATGTTCACCGCCGGCAGTAGCTGGTGCAACGTGCCGAAGAACGAGTGTCCATGCACTAAATCTCAAATTAAGGGTGTCGATGTTCCTTCTAAATAGGGATGACAGTTGAACCAGCAGGTGCGGGTGCCAAAAATCGCAGCCATGGGTCTCATCAGATCGGGGGCCGAAATGAACGAGGGTCGGGAGCGGGTGCTCAATCGCACCCGTAGGATGGCTATCTAGGCCTAAAATATATTGTAACTAAGTATCCATATCTAGTTGCTAACGGTAACAACATTTTTGGCATCCAAGTATTAAATTTTAGTCCATCAAAAACTTATATAATTATCTGAAACCTATGTGGTAGATGACTAAATGTGTGATATATAGATAGTAAACTTCTCTTGTTTCAACTTTCTACAATTATTAATGCAATCATGATGATATATTGTTCTGAGATTAACACATCCGACAGTTACACGAAACCCACGGGCGACCCACAGGCACGGGCGTAGGTGCAAACTTGCACCCGCAGGATGTGTCGAGGGTGGGTGTCTTGTGGGTGTTGTTGAACGGGTATTTGAGTTTGCACCTGCAGGATGTTTCGAGGGTGGCTGTCTTGTGGGTGTTGTTGAACGGGTATTTGCTCCACTCGTATCACACCTGACCCGTTGCCATCCCTAGTTCTAAAGCGCCTTGTCGAAACCTTTGCCTAGATGAATTTAGGTGCTTACTTTATGGACACAAAGTTGTGTTCTTTCTAGATTCACCTTGTTTTCTAAACATATAGGGGAAAGTTATATAGAAAAAATATAAGTGTTGCCGTGGAGGTTGACATTGTGAAATATTTGAAAAGCTTATGCCCTTAAGCTACTGGCTATGTTTATTACATAGTCGACATAATAATTGATACATGTTCCATTAGAACTCTAAGTCTATTTAGAGAAGAATACTAGGTATAAACCTATTATATATCTAGGATTATATATTTTATCTCTAATTGTAAGTATCTCTACTTCTAACATTTCCCTACGTGGCAGTGGAAGAGAAGAGGAAGATTGCGGGTGTATTTCAAGTCTCGTGCTTTCGACATCTTTTCCACTTCATTATCAACTACGTCTTTGACGGAAGGTCTAATATCTAGGGCGATGTCTACATCTCCGTCCTCCATTCCGTCCCACAGTTAGAGTGAGCACACATAGTCGATACGATGTGAACATATCTGTAACAGTTTTAGGCCCTTAAGTTGCTGGCTATATATGTTCATTATGTTGTCAGCACATTATTGATATACTCCGTATGTTTTACTCTTAGTCTATTTAGAGAACGATAGTAAGTGTAAACCTAGTATATCTGTAAAATTCTATCTTGACCTAAGTATCTCTACTTATTAGATATCATTCTTTTTTTTTCTTTTATGTGATTCCAATACGTTTTGACGCAAGTCTAGAGGGAAGCCCCAAAGGTATATATAGGAAAACAAATTGTGCGGGCGACGGGTTCGGCGCGCCTCGCGTGTGACCCCGTGGCCGATCGATGCTCCGTGGATGGGAACGCCAACTGACGGCAGCTATACATGACCTCTCGACTGAAGCCAATCGATAGACGGCTCGACACTGGACCGGCGGAGCCAAGAGAACGCGAGGAGCCGACGACGTGTGCCTCGTGCTGGCCGTCGTGATTAGAAGCTACACCACGTGTCGTGCATCGGGAGAAGGTCGCATGTTGGAAGGAACGGACCCAGAGTCCACTCAATTTTCTTCCACGGTATAGGTGATGGTCATAGAATAGGGCAACAAGGCGGTGGCTTTGCGTTAGGCTGGCTTTGTTCTGCAGAGGTGGTGGTTACATTACGAGGAGACAAGGCCACAAGGTCCACGGACCTCGCTGATGTTACTGGCCACGAGAGGAGTGGGCGGATCACCAGTTGTTGTCATGCGATGACTACCCGGTACTTTCGTATAGCACACACGGATGGAGTCGTCACGAGGTAAGGAGCAGCGAACCAACACAAGGATTAGCTATCCTGAACAAATGGATCGAGCCTACTGTACTATGCTGCTGTTGTGGAGTCGCACAGGATGATATGGTCAGGACAATGATAGTGCTGGTTTCTGCGAACTGATCATAGATCAGTTGGTTTGGTTGCTTGTGGTGGAACCTGCTCACCCGAGTTCAAAGTCCTCGACTTGGTATGGGTGTTCGTATTTTCCTGGATTTATTCCAGGATTTAACGGTGGTAGGCGACGTTCCCCTCGACAACGAGGCGTCAGTGGTGACTTCGTGAATCTCGAGATCTACCGGCTCAGTTAAAAAAATGATATAATGCTGGTTTTCGTGAATGGTAAATTTAAGATGAATATCGGAATGGACCAAATAATAAATTTATGTGTGGGCAATGCCTAAAATGCTCAAATTTCCTAATTCCTACATATGAGCCCTAAGTACGTAAATCACAAGTCGATAATGATAGAATGCTGGTTTCGGTGAATGGTAAATTTAAGATGAATATCAGGATGGACCAAATAATAAATTTATGTGTGGGCAATGCCTAAAATGCTCAAATTTCCTAATTCCTACAGATGAGCCCTAAGTACGTAAATCGCAAGTCAATGCGGCCTTGATCTTTCGATGCATAACAACTATCGACTCTATTCCATCCCGTGCACACGGCAAGCGTTGGTTGGTCCTAGGCTCCTAGCCTCAACGGGATAAGTCATCACCGGGCTCCAGTGCTACGTAGAATGTAGAATGGGCTAGTTCAATCTTCAACGCGGAGCTTTATAGTCGGGCTCCCAACAAATGTACGCAATACAGAGCTGGTAACTGTCCATTTTCGCTATAGAGTTTCGTAGGTGAGCATACATAGCCAGTGGCGGATTCAGGGGGGCTCGAGCCCCCCTACCGATACCGGAGTTCTAGAGACTCCTGGATTTTTAGGCAAAGTTCTATTGTGTAAGTGGGGCTAAGATTTAAGATCGAGCAACAGTCGAAGGTATGTTGTTGTCGCATTTTTATTCAGCCCCCTAAAATGTTTCCTGAATCCGCCGCTGTACATAGCGCCTGCACTGACTAGCTCGGATCGGTATCCTACACCTAATAATCCATATTTATTGCTGAGAGCAAAGTCATGCAGTACTATTTTCTATGCCTAGCTGCCATTGCACCTTTTTTCATCTGCATGCGCTAAGAAGGAGTAGGAAGTAGGAACAGAGGTGATAAACATTTGGCAAACTTCAAGTAACTGCTTCTTATGATCTTATCAGCATTTTCAGTTTGAAAGCCTGTACAATATCTCAGAAAGAATCGCTAAAACCTGCATCTTCCTGGAGCAATGTGCAACTATGCGCATACAGAACTAAGCAGACGGAAAACTCTGATCGAGCACCCTCAGTCTCTCCGACTCCGACCAAGAGAGGCTCAAAACTCGGGAGCCATCACGAGTTCACGACTCCTCGACGGCCTCCGGTATGCTGTACAGGGCGGGCCTCCAGTGCCGACTAGCACGCCCGGCCGGAAGTCATCAGCTCGGCCAGCACCGCCTCCACCTGCCGCCGCTTGGCCTTGCCGCCGTCCCTACGGCCGCCGCCGCAGCCGGCCTTCTCCAGCAGCTCCTGCAGCTACCGCCGCGTCATCTTGATCTTCACCTCCACCTTCTTCTCCTCGACGGCCGCCGCCGCCTTACTCAGACTAATTTGACAAATCTATTAAGTCTAATTAACCTATGATTTGATAATGTGGTGCTACCGTAAACATATGCTAATAATGTATTAATTAGGCTTAATATATTTGTCTCATAAATTAGTCTCCATGCGTGCAATTAGTTTTATAATTAACTTATGTTTAGTCCTCCTAATTAGTATCTGATGTGACGAGAACTAAACTTTAGTCCGTGGATCCAAACACCCCTTCTATTTAGAGAACGATAGTAGGTCTGAACCTATTTATATCTATAAAATTATATCTTGACCTAAGTATCTCTGCTTAGATATATCATTCTCTCTTTTTTTTCCTTTTATGTGATTCCAATAGATTTTGATACAAGCCTAGAGGGAAGCCGCCAAGGTATAGGTGATGGTCAGAGGAGCGGTGGCTTGCGTTAGGCTGGCTGCTTCTGCAGAGGTGATGGTTACAATACGAGGAGACATGGCCACAATGGCCACGGACCTCGCTGATGTTACTGGCCATGAGAGGACCGGGCCGATCACCGGCTGTTGCCATGCGATGACCCGTCATTTTCGTGTTGCACGGAGTCATGAGGGAAGGAGCGGCGAACCAACACAAGGATTAGCCATCCTGAAAAAATAATGGATCGAGCCTACTGTACTCTGCTGTTGTGGAGTCGCACAGGATGATGAGGACAATATGATAGTTTCTATGAACGGTGAATTCAAGATGAACATCGGATGGACCAAATAATCAGCATGTTGGCTGGTTGGTTTCAGCCATGACTTATCAGTCAGCCAACAGTGTTTTTCTCTCACAACAAACTAGCATCAGCCGTGCTTATCAGCCCAGAAAACCAGCGAACGGGCCGAATAAATTTATGTGTGGGCAATGCCTAAAAAGCTCAAATTGCCTACAGATGGGCCCTACGTACGTAAATCGCAACTCGATGCAGCCTTCATCTTTCGATGCATAACAACTATCGACTCTAGTTCATACCGCGCGTGCGGCAAGCGTTGGTTGGTCCTAAACTCAACGGGATAAGTTATCACTGGTTTTCCTGTGCTATGTAGAAAGTAGAATGGACTAGTTTTTTTTTTTTTTTTTTTTTTTGACAACAAGAATGGACTAGTTCAATCTTCAACGCGGAGCTTATAGTCGGGCTCCCAATTAATGGACGCAAAGCAGAGCTGGTAACTGTCCATTTTCGCTACAGAGTTTCCGTTTGACTCTGTTTTTTGGACGGACCTGAAGTTCTAGGTGAGCATACATAGCGCCTGCACTGACTAGACTGGAAGTAAAGTACTGTAAGATCGGTACCCTACTACCCTACACCTAATAATCCGTATTTTTTGCTCAGAGCAAAGTCATGGACATGGAGTATTATTCCTTTGTAGGCCTAGCTGGCATTCCACCGGTTTTCATCTGCATGCACTAAGGAGTAGGAACAGAGGTGATGGTAACATTGTGCAAAATTCAAGTAACTGCTCCTTATCAGCATTTTCAGTTTGAAAGCCTGTACTGTACAATATCTCGGAAAGAATCGCTAAAACCTGCATCTTCCTAGAGCAACTACGCGCATGCAGAACTAACCAGACAGAAAACTCTGATCGAGAGAGGCACAGAACTCGTCAGCCATCACGACTCCTCGACGGCGGCCTCCGGTATGCTGTACAGGGCGGGCCTCCAGTGCCGCCTCATCTCCTGCTGGTAGCACACCCTGCCGGAAGCCATCAGCTCCGCCAGCACCTCCTCCACCTGCCGCCGCTTGGCCTTGCCGCCGCACCCGGCCTTCTCCAGCAGCTCCTGCAGCTGCCGCCGCGTCACCCTGATCTTGACCTCCACCCTCTTCTCCTCGACGGCAGCGGCCGCCGCCTTGCTGCTGCAGACCTCCGCCTCCTCCTCCCACTCGTCGCCGTCCGCCCACGTCGCTGCGCGCTGCGGCTTCAGACAGTTCCCCATGCGTGCTCGCGATCGAGCAGTTCACGTTGTGCCTCGGTGCGCGCGGACGGACTAGACAGACGCCTCCTCTTGCCAAGCTTTGGTTTCTGGATCAGTGCTCGTTGGTTGCTCGCTTATCGTCGCCGTGATCTTGTTTGCGAGAGGATTCCCGATCTGGTGACGAGAAGCTTATTTATACGGGGCTAGTGCGACATGCCAAGTTGGACGGGCGACCGTGTCGCGGGGCGGCCTCCGCTTTCCATCTGGCCACGTGGACGACCGCAGCGACCCAGCGTTCCTCTGAAGGCTAGTGCGGGCGGCGAGATGGAGGCGCAGGCAGGGGGGCAGCCGCGACCGGGACGGTGGTGTGGGAAACTGGTGGGGGAGACGGAATCTTCAAAAGCCCTTTTCTTCCCACGCGAAGGACGGAAAGGAGCGCGGCGAGTGTGAACGCGGCTTTTCAAGAGGATCTTGCGCTAGCCATGAAGCCACCGGGGACGGGGTCCGGCGAGGGCGAGTCTCGCTCTGTTCCGCGTGCGATAGGGATGGGGTGTAATGCACTACTCGTGTGTGCGTGCGTTTGTGACCGACTAACCGTACGCAGATTTGGAAGGCTTCAGCTGCCGTGTCCGCAGCCATTGTCTACCCACGCCTGATTTTAAATTACGACAATAAGATCATGCAGGAGGCATGCTTTCCCCCCCCCCCCCCCCCCTTCTCTCTCGCTGGCGTATGCCAATCATTACGTTCTTTGCGATTTGCGATCCATGCATCCAGCATCATAATCTTTGAGGTTCCTGGAGCAATTGATCAAAAGTCAATCATCTGTGATGTGGAATAGAACCCTTTAGGGTTTTTGTTTTTCCAGAAAAGTTATCCATCGCTGGAGCGTTTCTAGCTGCTCAAACGCTGCATTGTGGCACCGTTCGATCAGCCTAGCTATTTGTTTCTGTCCTTCGTTCCACATTTCTGCTATCTGGTTGTTTTTTTTTTACTGTGTTTGTGGGACAACTTGTTTAATGGCAGGCGGTTGAAACCAGGTGCTGTTGGGTTGGGTCATTTGGTCCCCATGAATGTTTCACGCCGCTATAGGTTTCCGTAAATCACGGTCGGTTGGTTTTGGTTGTAATCGAATCACCGTGGGATCTGATACGACGCTGTGTAAAATTGATTCTGCCCACTAGCGAGAGTTACGTGATCCCGTTACCATGCGAACTTCCGTGAGGTCGTGCGATTGAGCCAAACAAATCAAGTGAACAACCATTCCATTAATTCCTGCTGAAGCTATGCAGCCTGTTCGTTTGGCTGTGGTTTGTCGTAAACGATCGTAAATTTTCAGCAGGAACAGTATTTTTCTCTCACACAAACCAGCCAGCAATAATTCTTCACGAACCGGCAACGAAACGAACCAGCCAACCGAACAGGCTGATGAACCGGTCCCATTTACGTTTGCACCAACTGTCCTTGATCCAAACAACACCCTAGATCTGACTCAAACCGGTTTTTGATGGATCTGGTTAGAACTAGATATTCTGAGTTTCTGACTAGTAGTTCTAAATATGTACAGCCGAACTGTAACTGGATTCTCACTGGTTCTGTGTCTGGTTGATATTGGATTATGGCAAGTTGAAACTCTGGTTGGACCTGGTTACTGTTGGGCCTGGTTCTCGAGTTCAGTTATAATCTTGGTGTCCCAAAGCTTTTTTTTCAATTTTTATTAAATGTCTTTTTTACTAGGTGAAACCTGTACCTTCCGATTCAAATTTGACACTTCAAAATTCGGATGCCTTGTCATGTTGAAACCGCTGGAAGTTGAGCAGTCCAAAATAATAAGACAGATGATAGCTAGAGTGTTCCTGTTCTAGGGAAGCTGCATTCTCTGTCTACCTAGCCCATTCAGGTCCACTAATCCGGATGTTGTGCTGTCTCTCTCTGGTCGACCTGCAAAGTATTCAAGGTAAGATGTTGGACTTCAGATTTTAAGACAAGCAGTACTTTACTCAAAAATTGCTCCTAGCTATGAAATAAGTACATTAAATAAACTAGTGTCACGATACTTTCAAAGAAAACAATATTTGGTCCGTATAGCACTAAACTGGCTACTGGCTACCAAAAAGGACGGGTTTCAGAAAGCAATGACAATAAACACTAAATACCAACAAATTGCATCACTGAGAATACTTTGCTAATTACCCTAGATTCACTTGTGTAGTTGGGTGGTGTTCTAAACTGTACTCACTACCTAAAAAAAACCCTGTACTCACAAAAATCTTGAGATCTTGGCATGCTTCAATAACATATTAACTCTAGAAAATTCCTGAAAGTAGTGCTGCACTACTGCAAGTATAACGGACACAGGTCACAGAAGCAAGAGAACCGTTACAGCTATAACAAGCTAAAAAGAAAGACAAAACTCACTTCATCAGAAATATTTGCATCGGCACCAGTTTTCAACAAACACTTGATGCAGCCAGTTAAGCCTTTCCCAGCAGCTATGACCAACGCAGTAGCAGGATTGCCAGCGCTGTACTGGAGAAAAGCAAAATAACATGTCACAATACTAAACAAAATAGGATTTAAAGGTGTAATATGTCATTGGAATGAGCAGTTAAATAAGACTCCTTGAGTTGACCAGTAAAGCAAGGAAAAATAGCATTCTAGCCACCACGGCTGGGCTAAGTATATAAAGCTTCTGATGCTGTTTGGTTAAATAGCATTCTAGCCGACACTACTGGAGACGGCTTCTTTGTCGAGTGTCCCAGACTTTGCCGAGTGCTTTTTATCTGGCACTCGGCAAACAGCCTCTTTGTCGAGTGCCCGATAAAAAGCACTCGGTAAAGTATGGGACACTCGGCAAAGAAACCGTCTCCGGTAGTGTCGGCTGCTTGAAGAATAGAGAGAATATGAACAATGTTGAATTATATAACCTAACAAAGCAAGAATCATTAGTTCAAACCTTGATTAAACTAACGGATCAAGAACGTTTAGTCCAAATTAACCAAACAACCAGCCGAGTTTGATAACACTAGTACTCCATAATAATAGTTGTTGCTAGTTGACGAGCATGCTGCGGCGTTACAAAACATTTACATGCTTACATACCTTTGCTACTCATGAAGACAACCACAAGAGATACAGTTTAGATGGATTTTAATTAGGCAGGCAGCATAGTTGTTTAATTTGTGGTCATCTCCTGCATGCATGGGCACGAGCATTCTTATTTATGCAGATATACACATCAGCGTATCTGCGTACACGTAATCGCAGCACTCAACTACAATCGATTGCTTCACTTGGTTTATAAATCCAGCTTCTAGCGTCACTCAACACTAAGGGGGGGTTTTGGTTCACTCTTCACCTTCTAAATCTAGTCTCATTTATTTATTTTTTACCTAAATATTTTAATTAAATAGGACTAAATGGACTTTAGCCAACTAGTCACTCAAATATTACTAAATGGGACTAAACCTTACCTTTTTATAAGGGGCTGTTTGGTTCCTACAGAAAAATTTTAGTCCATGTCCCATCGGATGTTTGGATACATGCATGGAGTATTAAATATAGACGAAAAAATAACTAATTGCACAGATTGTGACTATTTTGCGAGACGAATTTTTTAAGCCTAATTAGTCCATGATTTGACAATATGGTGCTACAGTAAATATGTGCTAATGACGGATTAATTAGGCTTAATAAATTCGTCTCATAAATTAGTCTCCATCTGTGTAATTAGTTTTATAATTAACTCATATTTAGTTCTCCTAAATAGCATCCGAACGTCCGATGTGACATGGAGTCCGTGGAACCAAACACCCCCTAAGGCTGTCTCACATTTTAGTCACTTCGGAGCTAAACACCCTGACTAAAAGGGATTAAAATGCATCTTTTAGTCCACTAAACCAACATAGGGATGACTAAAGTTTAAGAACTAGTTTATGAGACTAAACTTTATTAGGTGCAAACCAAATACGCCCTAGTTTGTGCGAATAACCTTTGTTATTAACAAACGTTCTGACAAATAAATACCTTCGAGGGACTTGCTGTCTGGCTATTATATTTTCAGGCTTAACATGCTACGGCCCCGTTCGGCTTACCTTATAATCCGCACTATTCAGCTTGCTTTTTCAGTTGAAATAATGTTTTCTTCTCACAACAATTCAGCCAGAACAGTATTTTCAGCCAGTTTCAGCAAGCCGAACGGGTCGTCCACATCTACAACAAGATTGAGTGTAGAAGTGGGACATTATTACGTCATTTTAGAATCAGCCTTTAGTCCTTATTTTCCATAAGGCTACAATTCGCATGCCAAAAGTCCACCAAAAATCATTTGACCTACCTAATAATTGCTCTACATCTGCTAACCACCACCAGACTGAAGGTTCAGGACACCAAAAATATACGCCGTGTCAAATACATACGGAGGAGCTGTCACTATGCTGGAAAACGCCAGTTCCACAGCTCTGGAGGGCGGGGCCCAGAGAGCAAACACCTGCGGTCAAAACGACAGCTACACTACGGCCACCACTTGAGAGTTTAATCGACTGATTGCTACGTCGAGCAACCTTGATCTGGACCTCGTCTTGTCAACGTGTTGGTGCGCACCTACTGCTAATGTGGATCAGCCGTTTTATCTCCACCTTCTTGTAAGCACTAAGCGGGTTTTGTGGTAAATCTTGACCTGCGAAATGTGTGGATCATTTCGTAGCGAAGGTGTCCTGGTCCCGACAGAATGATGAGGCGATGAGCCATTTGAGCATTTTCATAGTTAGAGGAGTTGTTTCTTTGGGTCAAGTGCTCAGTTCTCACCAAAAAGTTGCTCCCTTTTCCTAACTACTAGTGAGTTCTTTTTACTGAATTTTTGTCACTAGCTCTTGCTCATCATCTTTTGTGGCCTCGAAAATTAGCCTGAAGAAGGTCCCTGAGTTTTTTGTCGATAAAAGTTCCCTGAGCGCAAGATAGCGAAGATAATACATCCACTCATCCAGTAAGCTCAGTAAGCACAAAACATTTCCCAAAAATATATATTTTACATATATTAGTCGCCTCTTGCGTCAAGCACAAGCTAAATACTAAGCATTTCCATGCTGGAATAGTGGGCTTTCAGTGAAGCGGAATGTATTTGTACATATGATTAATCCTGACTCTTCCGCATGCTAATGGTAACACGACCATACAAAACGGAGGGGACCAAGACTAATCAGCAAAAAGTGTAGTAGACCATAGTGTACCTGACCATTAGGGGGTGGTCGTTGTTTTTGCGACGATCATGCTCTGATACGTGAAACATGGGTAGCTGCTCAAGAAATTCACACTTTCCAAGTTTTGGTATGGACAGAGTGTACGCCTCCTTTACTAATTCCTACCACTGTACATCGTTCGTGGCATATTGCATCCAAACTAAAAGAATGACACGGTGAGTCACCCGAGGGAAAGGTGCCAGCCTGCAAGGCTGCAACCACGAAGAAGCAACCAAAGATGAAGAGGAGGAAGCAGCAGGCAGGCAAACCGCCCGCCATGGCAGCATTGTGCCGTGCGTCAGCCGTCATGACTCGACGGCCTCCGGGATGCTCTGCAGCGCGGGCTTCCAGTGCGCCGCCTTGCAGTGGTGGTAGACCTGGCCGGCGTTCATGACGTCCGCCAGCAGCTGCGCGGCGGCCCGGCGGCTCTTGAGGCCGTGGAGGCCACCGGCCCTCTTCTCCATCAGCTCCTGCAGCTGCTTCTTGGTGATCCTGATCGTGACCTCCGCCGCCGCCGCGTGGTCCTGGTCCTTCCTCCGGCTGGTCCCGGCGGCGGCCGCCTCCTCCTCCTCGGCCGCCGACGGCACGTCCCACTCGCCGTCGTCCGCCCACGACGTCACCGCGTGCTGCGTCACGGCGCAGTTGCCCATCGACACGCGCGCGCGCTGCACGTACGGGTTCTTCCTCTTCTTCTTGTCCTCGCTCAGTCGTCGATGTTATCGCCGGCGCCGCCCGCTGTGGTGGTGGTGATGCTGCTGCTGCGGCGTACCGGATGAGATTAGGTTGGTGGTCTTTGTGCGACCGGCTCGCTCGGGACGGGAGTTTTTTATAGTTTGAGGGAACGGCGTCTTCAGGGAGGCAGGCGCGGTGCACCTAACGTTCGCGCGGCACTGGACTCCGACGTGGCCGTGTAAGTCCTGCGTGGACGCCGAGTTGGGAAGTGGCGCCGCGGGGTCCACGGGTCTGAACGCGGAGGCGCGGGGGATCTCGGGCGGGAGGGGGCCCCGCCGGCCCGGTGGGAACGCGGTGTTTCCAGGGGATTCCCCTGCGCGGCACACGGGCCAGAAGAGCTGAGCTGAGCGCTGGTGGTGACAACACGGCGCGTCGGCGTCAGGCAGCCAGCACCCAGAGTTGCTTAGCCGCGGCGCGCGCGCTTGGCTGGGGACAGGGACACCACCACATGCATGCCGCGGTGGTGCCGTAGCCGCAGCCCGCAGCGGGCGCCTCGTCGGTGGCTCGGTGCCGCCGGTGTGGTGCATCGTGTCCATTCGCATGTGCCTCCGAGTAGTGCCAGCCCCTGCAAGTTCTGGGCACGTTCCATCGGTGACTTAGCTGCCAAGTACCGTAGGTCGTCACATGCAACAGCGAGCTGGATGTCGATGCACATTAGCCTGCTGGTAATTATGGTTACTAGCTTCGTCATGAATTCATGATGACTCCGATAGATATTAAGTTATGGGATGGAAATGGCAGATGTCGCCGTTTCGCAGGTACCCAAGGACGACGACCCCTATATGGCTACATTGTATTGTAGAGTTTAGCAACCAGAAACGAGAAGCCGACGTGCGAGCTAACGGCTGAGATGAGCTATCCGCGACCTACCGTTGTACTTGCACGGTTGGTACATAGGATGGGAAAACACTGTCAGGTACTCAGGTTGCGGTTGGCCACTTGGCCCTGCCTGCGTAGCACGACCGAGCGATGAGCAGCCAGCCAGGCAACGGGTGAGGCGTACATTTCTGCGTTCCCGCAGTTTCCGTATGAGTATGACGCCATCGGACGCGGTGTCTGGGTCACTGGGTGGATAGGATGAACTGGCAGCTCGATCCAGCTTGTACGTGCGCACAAGCGACCAGCCGCGGCGTACGTCAGGGACCAGTTGACTTGGATGATGGCGCCAACGAAACTAGGGGCGAATAGAAGAAGTCGTCTAGTACAACTCTATCTGGCCTCCTGATACAAAGTACTCACCATGCTGTTATACTACAGTTGCCGCTTGGCACACACATCCGAATATCGAATTCGTTGGCAGGGTCGTTGCATGGTTCTCGAGATTCTGTTTCCGTTGCACCACAGAGGATGTCGTCTCATGCGTTTGGCAGTTGCCAGATTGGAGTAGCAGCCATGACTCGTGTCATGACCGGCAACGGCTGGTTGAGCATGTTTCGTGGTAGGCTGATCTGAGAGCATGGTCTTGCCGTCTTGGTCCAGCAAAGCAGTCTGGGCGGCATGGCAATATGGAGTTCGAGTGCATAAAAGGGCAATCGTGCAACTCTGCAGAGAGCGAGAGACGACGTGCCGGAGTTCTCTCCCACGGTGGACGGCAGTGTCAGCGACTGCACGGGCCATGCATGGTGCGCTGCGCATGCACTCTGTGCTCTTGCTCCCTTTACGACTCTTGCAGTTTTCGTCTAGCAGCCTGGTGGATTCGGCAACGCCGTTGCTCTACGTAGCACACGAGTGGAAGTTGGCGTGTTGTTGTTCAAGATTGGAACTTTTGCATTACAGGCGACGGCCTGATGTAGACAACGGCCCATCATGAAAGTGCCGTGCCGCCCAGCTCCTTTAATTACTTGACCTTGGTATCAACCGGTCTCAAACTCTGAATCCCCTATTATGCTGCTATATGCAATTGATCTGAGGAATTCTTCCCTTGCGTGCGCATCACCAGTACTAAAGCCAGTAGCAGTAGGATCAGGCCCTGTTTGGTTGAGCTGTGGCTGTGGAAAAAAGCTGCTGTGGGCTGTGAGCTGTAGAAAAGCTGAAAGCTATTTGGTTAAACAAGTATAAAATATACCTTTTATCTTTATCTCTCTTGAAACAACTATGGAAGAGCTTTTTATTCCACCAATTTCGAAAAGCAGAAAGCCAAAAGCCAAAAGCAGGGTCAAACCAGCTTTCAAAAATGAACTACGAAAAAGCAGCTGTTTCTGAAAAAGCACCCTCCAAAAGCAGCCCTTTTGATTGGGCTTTTAGCTTTTGGGGCCAAAAGCCAAAGCCAAAAGCCCAACCAAACATGGCCTCAGAAAAGCAAACTGAACGTAATCGATAGCTGGCAGTGAATGTGAACGGGATATATATCTCAAATCTGGTCGAACCGCTTTAAACTAATTAAGTTCCTGCTTCTGCCTGTGGTTAGGTTTAGGCGCGTTAGCGTGTCGTGGCATAATTAACTCCCCTACCATCATTCTGGTAAGTACACCGGCCGGGCGCCTGAAGACCTGCACTGACTCAGCCTGTTCAGTTGGCTGGTTCGTATCATCGCTGGTTCGTGAAAAAATATTGCTGGCTAGTTCGTGTGACAGGAAAATACTGTTCTAGCTGAAAACACTGTTCATGTAAACCGTGTCCGTGTGAGGGGGCTGGCCAGCCCAGCCAGCCAGCCAGCCCCAGCCGAACAGGCGGTCGGTACAGCTAGCTATAGCACACGAGTTCAGAAATTCTGCGTGCGGGTGCGGCTCATTTCTGCTCTGTCCCTTGAGCTTGTGAGGTGCGATTGATAGCGGTCGGTCTTGACCTCCTGTTGTTCGTGTTCTGAAAAGCCCATGAGTGTCACCGCCGACACACTCGTGCTGCCTCTGAACTCTGAAGGCTCAGGAATATATATAAATATATGTTGTTTTTTTCTTTCATGCAGGTAAGAGCTCTGGGACGACAGGTGAGCATGCACAGCTAGTCAGAACTCGCAAGGCAGCGGCAGATACCACCAGGCTGATGTTTCGTTGTCTGGGCACTCGAGGTCACGAAAATGACGCTGGTATACTTTACATGATACGGAGTACAAAATATGCAGTACGTTCCTTCCGAGAGAAAATGCTGGATCGAGTGGAGTGCACGACAGAAAATAGGGGGGGGGGGGGGGGGGGGGGGGGGGGGGGGAAGGGATAATACTGACGCTATGGATCTCATCTTTCACCGAAAGATCATAAAGTAGAAAGGCACAAGGAGAATAGGTGATCAGAGTAAGTAGAGACCAAATTTGCTTGGTCGGCTAGGTGTAACAACCTTGCTTTGTTTCCAACCGAGGGCACTATTTTATCGAAAATTTTCAACTTTGAGAAAAAAAAAAGATGAGTTAACTTACGTGGTGCACTGAAATGGGTAAAAATACATGGGCGGGTGCATGCTCTAGCTATTGTGCGTCGCATATGACAATCAACGATAACAAGCGGTCCTTTTATATATATATATATATATATATATATATATATATATATATATATATATATATATATATATATATATATATATATAATATAAAAAAACGATAACTAGCGCATAAATTGTTTAAGGGTAGCATGAATCAATTGTGATCCGCGCTTAGGATTCCAGCGTCGTTGCTGGCATCACTCTTGCAGTTGGTCTACGTAAGCTAAGCATCCTTTTCAGTTTCACAAATGTCGCATCGGAATTCGGCTTTACAGCATAGGATCGGAGTAGCCTTATTTTGGTGACCACACATTCAGAAAAGTCTTTTAAAAATAACAAGTAAAAAGGATACATACATTGAAACTGAGCAAAGCTTGCACCTTTTAGGTATATAGGTAGCAAAAAGGTTTGCACGTGCTTCGTTCTGTGGTGGTCGTGACAAAGACCAGCTACAAAAATACAAACAAAACGAAGCAAAGAAGCATGCTTCTGAAAGCAGTAGAATAAGCAACTGTTAGCTGAACAGTTTGGTGAAGCTCGTGTTTGTAGCCGTTGTCTCGAATTGAACTCTAAAATGTATCCTTGCTGGTGGATCTCTTCGGCGCAGGATTAGGTTGGACTAACTCATTAAACTCAAAATCCAGTTCTTCCCTAGAAAATGGTGCCCTCGGCTTTCTTTATTTCTTTTCTTTTTAGTTTTGAATTCAGCCAAGTGTTAACTTGTCAGCTTGTCCCATATAAACGGCGTCCGACTGGATTTCGTGATATTGTAGCAGTTTTCTGTGTAAGAACGGCGTCAGACTGTCAGACGAGTGTCCATCTTCAGGCAATCAGGCCAAACTTTCCCGTCGAAGACAGAGAACCTTATTTTGTCCAGACCCAGCACACGTGAGTAGAAAATCGTCGGAGTTCCAGTTTCGGTATTCCTCGAGCACGGTTTTAGCGTTTATCATGTTTCTCTCTGTATTCCTGTATTTGCATGACAATTTTGGCAGCGCTTGCAAGAGGAGGTCGCAGTCAATAAAAATTTTCAAGGAAAGAAATTGCTCTTCAGCACATCGGGCGCACGTGTGGGCTCAGGGGTTCAATCTGATAGTTGCATACCATTACTGAAACCGTCGCCTCTATTAAAAAAATGCATTACTGCTTAATGCTTAATAAAAACGGGATTCATGATCGCAAACTCCACCAACTTGTTCCAAGACGTCCACAGCTTCCACCGGCACGAAATAAAGAAGCGGTCGCCACTCTACCCTCACATGAGAGCTCAGAATTCCTCGGATGGCAGGAGGCAACTCGTTGTCGTTGCCCGGGTCCCTGACCTGCAGGCAGGCGAGGCGATGTGCATGGGTAACCTAACCGAAATCTTGGTCTCGGACAAACCTACTTATTTTTTTTTTTGATTAAGTTCACTTTTGGTCCTCTAACTATTGGGTCGTCTAATTTTGACCCTCAACTACAAAATCGTCTAATGTTGGTACCCAAACTGTCAAAACCGTTCATTTTTAGCACCTGGCACGTGGGCGGGGCTGTTTTGACCGACGTGGAGCGGGTTTGACCACACCACGCTGGCATTGACCGCCACGTAGGACATCGGCCTTCATCTTAGTGACGTGGGGCCCACATGTCAATCACTCATCCTCTCCCTCTGCTTTTCCTCTTCAGTCACCACTGCTGATAGCCTCCACCCCGCCGGCGCCCGCCGTGGCGCCGTCGCTAGTGGACACCCTCTTCCAGCGCTCCCTAAACGACCTCATCAAGTCCCTCCGCGCCGACAAGTCGGCCACCGGCGAGGTCGCGGCCGTCACCCGCGCGCTCTCCGAGATCCACCACGAGATTCGCGCCCCTGACACCGCCACCAAGTCTGTCGCGCTGCAGAAGCTCGCCTACCTCTCCTCGCTCCACTTCGCCCCCGTCGGCTCCCACCCGCTCGCCTTCGCCGCCATGGAGCTCCTCGCCTCGCCGCACCTGCCCCACAAGCGCCTAGCCTACCTCGTCGCGTCCCTCTTGCTCCACCCGGCCTCGCTCTCGTTGCTCCCGCTCGCCACGCACCAGCTCCACAAGGACCTCTCCCCTCCACTGGCGTCGCCCACCAGCAGCACGTCTCCGCGCTCGCGCTCCAGCTCCTCGCCTCGCCTACCACAGCCGCCGCGCCCGACCTCCCCGTCCACCTCGTGCCGCACCTCGTCTGCGGCAGCCCCCGCGCCATCGCCGCCGCCTCGCCGTCCGCGGGCGTGCTGGTCCTCTTCAAGCCTCCGGCGGCGTGTCTCGCCTCTCCTGATCCTCGCGCGTCCACGACAACTGCTCACTGCATTGCCATTGGGAAAGCCAAGGCCTGCGCCCCCTACGCGGCTTCATGTCGAATGCCTGCACGGGGGACGACGTCGGCGTCGCTCAGGCTAGAGGCAGCGTGGGGGCGCTGCCGTGAGGATGGAGAGGGAGGGGATGAGAGAGTGATGCGTGGGCCCCACATGTCACTGAGATGGACGTTGGCGTCCTACGTGGCGGTCAATGCCATTGTGGCGTGGTCAACCCGCTTTACGTTAGACAAAACAGCCCTGTCCGCGCCCAGGTGTTAAAAGTGAACGGTTTTGACAGTTGGGTACCGGCATTAGACGGTTTTGTAGTTGATGATCAAAATTAGACGAACCCAATAGTTGAGAGGTCAAAAGTGGATTTAATGTTTTTTTTGACAAGACACAGAAGCCAGCCTCGAAATCTCGAGTGTTGAACACTTCGCAAGCGTGTCAAGACGGAGGAAAGAAATGTGATGAGAACGGAATACCGATTCACCTTTTTGCTTGTGCGAACGACGTGGCGGCAGTGGAATCTCCCGTTGCCTTGCTTGGTCAGATTCAGATCCTCCCTCTGATCTCCAGCCGGACCATGCCTTCAGACGTGTGCTCCGGTTGGCCTCCGAGACACTGGTTGAAACGGTGACACTGGTTCTTCTACTCTGGGGGCTCACTAGGGGAGCCGACAAGGCCCAGGACGGTAATGTGTTCCAAGGCCGGGCAGAACTGCTGGTAGCTAAGGCCGGGCCTGTCTAACTAGGGTCATGACCCCTATCGACCATAGTATAAGCAAACGCTTTAGGCCTGAAATAGGCTCTTGCATTTGCGTTTGGGTTTTGCCTGAACTGTCAAATTGTGCAGTGGACAGTTGTTGCTCTGTATTAGGGTGGCAATTGGTCCAACCATCAAAGTAAAAAAACTCTGGGCCTCCAATGGGCTGCAGGACCTTGTGGAAACTTAATAAAAACAAACGTAGACAGGATGTTATCTATCTATCTATCCTGATACTGAAGAGGCAAAAATTTTCGTTACTTCAGGTTTTCATCCAACCTAATAATTCCTAAAGTAACTCGGTCTCGGCCATCAGCTCCGCAGAAGTTCTAGTCTATCGAAGCCCATAGGAACAAGATGTACCTTGTGGAGAGCGGCGGTCCCCTGGACTTCTGTTTCGTAGAAAACGTTTCTGTTTGCATGTTCTTGTCCTTGTCCGTTTCCTTTTTACTCTATCCAGTTTTCGTGAGATATAACCCCACGTTCAGTTTTGTAAGTGTTTTTTTCTCTTTTTTATCTCCCTTTTTTATAAACAAAAATAACAAATAACAAAAATAGTAAGCAGAAAAAACAATGCGTGAGATGAATCTTCAATACGTGACCTTTTTTGTTTTTTTTTCTCTTTTTTGTCTCCTTTTTTTATAACAGAAAAATAAATAATAAATATAGTATATGGAATCGTCGAACCTTTATTCTTCTCTAATGAACAAATCATGACTGAGACCTTAAGCAGTTTGTCATCCAAACTAATAATCTATATATATCTATACCTTAATTAAAGATGTAGAATTTTTTCGGTCGCTTGTAGAAACTCACCTCGGGGTTTGAGTTCATCCTCCACATGTCAATAAAACTCAAATCCGATATCATGACCTTATTATATCCTTACACCCTGTGTTCTATATGGACCCCGAGTCATGATCCATGCTCATAAGAGTTACAATAACTCGCGTATGAAGTACGATTCCAAGACGTATTAGTTTTCATTGCAATGCACGGGCATGTTTGTTAGTAAGTATTAATTGAACAAAAAGAAGCTGTTTCTAAAAAAAAGGACAAAAAAGAAGGAATCCAGTTTGTTTACAAGCAATACGATGCCCTGTTGTAACAAGGAACTGACTAACTGTACCCTTACAGGAACTATTGGACTTAGGAAAAAGGTTATACCCCTAACTATTTTACCGCTATGGCCACAGAAAGGAAAAGAATCAAGCAAGCACGAGATAAACAGGGGTGCTATAGTATTCATGTGCTTCAGCTTAACATCCACGATGAGCAGCATGTTCGTTTGGTTGTGGCTTGTCGTAACCGATCGTAAATTTCTAGCCGAAATAGTATTTTTTTCTCACACAAATCAGCCAGCAGTACTTCTTCACGAACCAGCCAACTGAATAGTCTGCAGATTCCAAAGGAGGCTAGCATCATGTTTGATGCGACTCAAAGGCCCCGTTCGTTCGTCTGAAACTGATTGAAAAATACTGTTCCGGCTGAATGGTTGTGAGAGAAAAATACTATTTCGGTTAAAAAAGAAGCCGAAAAAGTAGAATATGGCACGACACCTGTTTTAATCGGTCGATTGTTGTACAGGCAAGCTGCGCACATCGTCCACCCATCAAAATGACGCAACCCTTTCCGTTACGCTCCTGAAAAGAGCACGGCACACCCAAGTGCCGGTGCCGTGGATGAACAGCGCCGACCGGACGATAATCACAGGTGTTGGCCTTTCTGGCTTTCTGTCTCGCTTTTCTGCCATGATGGAAGTTGCTTTGATGACTAGGGCAGCAACAACGCAGGCTATCAGGAGTGTGCCTTAGGCCGGTCTCATTGAGAATTTTATGGCTCTATTATCAATACATTAATATTTTAAAAATAATGCAGAAGAGTTTTATCCCTATAAAATTCTCTATATTTTCATAAAACTTTTATTATCTCTCTTTTAATTAATACGGTGTCATATCAACCTATTTAATGTCCATAAAACTCTAATAAAACCCCATTAAGACTGGTCTTTTGGACGTACGCAATGGTTTGGAGAAATCTCCTGCTGACGTGGCAACACGACGGATTAAAAAAATAGAACCGTGGAGGTGCACAGGTCCCATAGAGAAGAGATACGGAGAGAAAGCTTATCGAAAACTGTGCGAGCTTATCTACTTGTCCGTCGCTGATGACTTTAAAAACAATATCAGCTAGCTGTTATTAAACAGCTTGTTAGGGACGTACTTAGGAAAAAGTAATAGGCCACCTAGATAGAGCAGCACCTACCTATTAATTTTCCCAATGCAAGTGTGAATGCTCTCCTCTGACACACCAATAGCCTATGTCCTGCAAGTTTTCTGTGTTTGGGCCCTGTTTAGTTCTACTCCATTTTGTCAAAATTTTCAAGATTTTTTGTCATATTAAATATTTGGACGTACGCATAAAGCATTAAATATAAATAAAAAATAAAACTAATTATACAGTTTAGACGAAATTCACGAGACGAATCTTTTAAACCTAATTAGACTATAATTAAATACTAATTATCAAATAACACACACAAAAAAAAAAGCTACAGTTGTATTTTGTAAAAAAATTCGCATCTAAAACTGAGCCTTGGTCCCGTGAAAAAGCGTGGTGAGGCTATATGCTGCTCTAGCTCCAACGCGTGCGAGGATGACTGCTTCTAGTTTTCGTCAGACAAAGCACTCGGCGCTTCTGCAGTGGATGTGAGGTGGACACCAATTGCGTACGTGGAGGTTGAGGCTAATAGCCACCGTGGGCTAGTTTGGGCCCCGTTCAGTTCCCTCCCAAAACGTCAACAAAGTGTTCGGCTGGTCATGTAATGGTTGTTTCAGCTTGTTTTAGCTTATTCTTTTTCACAGAATACTATTGAATTATCCAAAACCATCCAAAATCCACTGTACAGTCTACCAGCCAAACACGTTGCAAATTTTTCAAGATTCTCCGTCACATCGAATACGAAAACGCATGCATGAAGTATTAAATATAAATAAAAAATAAAACTAATTACACAGTTTAGATGAAATCCACGAGACGAATCTTTTAAGCCTAATTAGACTATGATTGGACACTAATTGCCAAATAACAATGAAAACGCTACATTGTCGTTTTGCCAAATTTTTCGCAATCTAAACTGGGCCTTGGTTGTCGAAATTTTTGGCAAAACGATACCGTAGCGTTTTCGTTATTATTTAACAATTAGTGTCCAATCATAATTTAATTAGGCTTAAAAGATTCGTCTCGTGGATTTCGTCTAAACTGTATAATTAGTTTTATTTTTTATTTATATTTAATGCTTTATGCATGCATCTAAAGATTCGATGTGACGAAGAATCTTGAAAAATTTGGCATTTTGGGAGGGAACCTCACAGGGACCGTGTCGCGCTGGGAAGCCCTTACTGGTGGGTGCTGGCGCGCCCCAGACGCATCAGATTATGCTAAGTTCCTGTATCGTGTGTGTGCTCACGACCGGCACGCCGGGTCAAACTTTGAAACTAACACATGCTACAGTATTCGATAACATTGGAACTGGATTCTCGCGTACAGATCTCGAATAGAATTTCTGTGGTTTGAGAACCTTACGTTGTGATCAACAAGAGTGTAAGTGAAGCCGACACGATCCGCTTTTCCATGTTGTCAAGCGTCCTCGCATCGCATCTCGGCTACCCTTCGCTAGTCACAGGCAGCACTCGCAGTGTCGCACGCCCACGGCACCAGCAGCGTCGGATACCCCACAGATCTCGCGCGCCCCACCACACCCCACCCCACACCCGCGCTGCACACGCCGAGTGCCACTGCCCCCACCCCCACCCCCACCCCCCGCCCCGCCCCGCCCCGCGACCACCACCACCACCTCGGCTACCTATCCACTCGCCGAGCGAGCCGGCCGCGTCCGTCCGTCCATGGCGCGCCCCGGCAGCCGCCGCGCCCGCCGCCCGCCGCCTCCGGCCAGCCCCGAGCCGCGGGCGGCAGCAGCCACTCCCCCGCGGCCCGGTTCCGCGTCCCGCCGCCGCGCCCGCAGGGTCCGCGTCCAGAGCCCCTCTCTCGCGGCCGTCCGCCGGGGTCCCGCCCCGCCGCCGCCGGCACACCCTCCTCCGGACACCCCGCGGGTCCGGTGGCCCCTGGGCGCGGGCGCTCGCTCTGCCTCCCGTCCCGGCGCGGGCGCTGCTGCCCTATCGGTGAGGGAGATCGCCGCGGCGCTGTGGCGAATGCAGCCGCCGCAGGCGCCGCCGCCGCCTGGGCCTGGGACGGCGCGACGTAGTATGGCTCAGGTGAGCATGCAGCGAGATCTCTGACAGTGATGTGCTTGTGCGTGCGTCGAGATTGTTTTGTTCTAGGGTTGTAGATGGCGCTACTTTGGTAGCGTAGCAGCTGGTGTCGCCGTGTCGGTGGTGCACACAACTGACAGTTTTGGCACATAGCTCATCATTTCCTGTAGTTTTGGAGAAATGTCGGTATCGAATTGTTGGGAATTGACTGTGTCGGGTACACACGCGCTGCTTCTCTTATCGAAGCTGCATAGAATTTGCAGACTCATGTCGATCTGTTTAGGCATACTCTAGAGTACCAGTAAAGTACCTCACTACTTCGGTTAAACTAGCATTGTGGCTTTCCAGTGTTGGTGTTTTGGTCAGACTTAGAGAAAAATGCTAATGTTTGTGCATCCATGATGAGCGATTTCATGATTATAAGGTCAAGCTGTGCTGAAACATTATGTTTGACATAAGGAAAAGTGTTACACCATCTCTAAGCCCAATGGTTGCAGGGATGATTCTTTGAGTCTTTTAGGAAACCGGAGCTATGGAACATCCTTATAGATCAGGTTTTGGTACTCATCCACATTGAGCAAACTTTCCAAACTGCATATTGCTTTCCCCCCATCTTGTTCCTCTGCAGACTTGGCCACCTGGGTACCTTGCGCATTGGAATCACTTATGGATGTCGATATCTAGCTGACACTTTTAGGATAATGAGTCCATTTTCTGTTATTAAAACGACAATGTTGTGCTATTTTGTCCCATGCTAAATCTAGTTAATTCAGTTTTTGGTTTGGTCCATTTTACCTATTTTTTTGTTCAGGTTATTGATTTGGCTTTTAGATCTGTTCATCATTTCACCCGAAATGATGAGGTATTTCAATCCATGACATGATATAAGTACTCTTGTAGACTTATAGTCTTGTTTGAGTGTGGGCGTATAGGTATTGTGGCCCAGTGGTCCCTAATAGCCTTTGTCAATTGCCATTCTAATTGTTTGATGAAGGTAGTCTCCCTTGTTAAAGAAAAGTTTAACGAGGGCATCAATATTAATTAGGAAGCAGTGCTTCAGCTGATTACTTCTCTATGTCATATTACCCCATTTCACATGCATTACCATAATAAGTAGATCTTTCCTTTTTCTTGATGTAACTGTTCAGCTAACAATTCATGCATTGGAAACTGCAGTCCAGTTCAAAGCGCCCACACACGCCTGACCATTGTCAGCAATATAAAGCAGTTATCCAGGGCAGGACAGGGAATAGGGCTGTTAGCAATATCCCACATGAGGTACAGTACTTTCATGACTAAAGTATGTTCTGAAGGAACAGTCATTGTAAAATATTTATTACCAAGTCCTATCCGATCTGACACATTATGTTTACTGCAAATAGATGGAAGCACATTCTGCAGTGCGTCAAATAGAAACAGAAATGGCAACAAAGTGGAACCATCGATTCATGAAAGCTTGCCAGGGTGCAGATTATGATTACATTAAACACAATCAGAGGGATGCTGGTGGAGAAATCTATTCACTGAGGGAGGAGCTTATGGTGGCTCAGGACCGGATTCATGAGCTTGAAGCAGAGTGTCGATCTACAAAAAAGCAGCTTGATCACTTGGCGAAGAATATTGCAGAGGAAAAGGCTTCTTTGAAGAGCAGGGAACATGATAAGTTTCACCACATCTTAGATGCTGTTAAGGAAGAACTGAACCGGGAGAGGAAACAGCGACAGCGGGCAGAAATGCTGAATTCCAAACTGCACAATGATCTATCTGAGATGAAGTTTGCTGCAAAGCGTCATTTGCAAGATTATGAGAAGGAGAGGAAGGAACGGGTGCTCATGGAAGAGGTTTGTGATGAATTAGCGAAGGAGATCGCAGAAGACAAAGCTGAGGTTGAGGCTATGAGAAGTGAATCGATGAAGATCAGAGATGAATTGGAGGAAGAGAAGAAGATGCTCCAGATGGCTGAGGTTTGGCGTGAAGAGAGGGTACAAATGAAGCTGGTTGATGCAAAGCTGACACTTGAGAATAAGTATTCCCAGCTGAGCAATCTTCAGTATGAACTTGAGGATTTCCTTTGTTCCCAACCAGGCTGTAATATAGAAAAAGGAACAGTAAGGGAAGCAGAGAGGCTCAAAGAAGCAATCTACTCTTCGGTGATAAATGGTATCAAGGAGTTCTCTTACAAGCCCCCTCCTCCTTCAGAAGATATTTTTGCTGTATTCGAAGAACTCAAGCAAAGAGAAGATACTGCTGAGAAGGTGATTGTGCAATGTAACGGAAATAGGCCCGAGAGTCGTGCATCAAGAGCCCATACAGCTAGTCCTGAAACAGACATGTTCTTGGAGAATCAGCCAAGCAGATATTGCAATCAGCCTCGCACCCGAAATGAGGCGGCAGAAGATGATAGTGGATGGGAAACTGTAAGCGAAGTTGAGGAGAATGGGTCTAGTAATTCACCTGGAGGAAGTGAACCGTCTGTAAATGGCTTCTGTGGAGAAAACGATGCTTCCGTGAGTGGAACTGATTGGGATGAAAACTGTGACAATGATCAGGCACATAGTGAGATCAGTGAAGTTTGCTCAACAACAGCAGGTAGGTCGCGGAATAAAAGATCATTCGTCGGACTATGGAGATCATCAAACACTGTCGACCAAAAGAAAATGGGATCCAATACACTCAATGGTAGATCATCAAGTGCCAGGATGTCAAATGTCACTGAATCTCCTGACCTGAAGAACAGTGAAGTGTGTGACAGTCCGCACATCACAGGGCAATGGAGGCCAGACCTGCTAAACCCGGACATTGTTCGAGCTATAAAAGGATGCATCGACTGGCCCCGAGGAGTGCAGAAGCACAGCTTGAAGTCCAAGATTCTGGAGGCAAGGATTGATGGCAGTAAGGTCCAGCTGCGTCAAGCATTGAAGCAGAAGATATAGCATGGTCAGCAGGTCACATTCTTGAATGAACGAACGAAAGATACCATGATGCGTCTGCTAGTGGGGCTTCAGCTGGAGGCCTGGAGCAGGCAGCGCCCCGCGAAGAGGAATTGCTGCAGCAGTGGGTGTTTAGATTTGACCGTGCCCAATTGATGCCTGGCGGCCCACCTGCTTCCCTAATGAAATTGTTAGCCCAATGCCCCGTTGTAATCACGCCTGTCCTGTGTAGAAATATTTTAATCAAATCAGCAATGAAATCATTCGACCACACTAACCGATGTCTTGTGGGCTAAGTCCGGGCCCAAAATTTGTTTCCTTGTTAAGGTCCGTGTTGTTCTTACTTCCTGTGGTGAAAGGAGTGTAGAAAATAGATACTGATGTCTTGAAAGAGCTAGTAGCCTAGTACGCAAAAAATGAGTCCCTCCTACTAACGGAAGCGCAAAGTAGTGTTAATGTCATATACTGTGCTATACAATACCCTCTTGTGAGGTGTTCGTCTCCAGCCAGAGCCAGGGCGTTTCTGCTGCGAAGCTGCTGGTTGCGGCCTGGGCATCTGAAAAGTTAGAAAGCAGACTAGGAAGTGAAGCGCATTAGTAATGCTTATACACGAATATAACGGCGCACACGAAAGGAAGAATAATATGGTGCGCACTGTGAACCAAAAAAAAAACGCTCTAGAAGGACCTGAAAGCGATCGCCGTGTTGAAGCCAACTTAACTATTGTCATGAATTTTTTTTTTGTTACTCTGTGCTCACATACCCAACGAGCTAAAAAAGATCTTTTGGACAGTTGACTGATGAAAAGCAGTCGCCTACTGAAGTGCTCCACCTGTCAAGAGCCAATAGCCCAATACCAATACCTCTCACCAGAGTCACAGTCATAACACCGAGGGCATATACGCCTTTGCGAGAGGTCCGTCCACGCTCCCCCGGCATTGTCCAGTTGCAAATGCCCATCTCTCCGGATCCAGATGTCCTCGCGTGTCGTGGACCATCCGCGGACGCAAGCAGAAGCAGATCAGCACGCATCGTATCGCATCGCATCGCATCGCATCGCATCAGGTCATCTCACCACCCCCATGCCCAGCTCGCCGACCACGCACCACACACCTGTCTCGGCCTCTCGTCCGGAAAAGGAGAGCCGGAAAGCAGGGCAGAGAAAAGAGAAACCGGGCGCCGCACTTGGCACTACGGGCGGTCCCCGGGTCCCGGCGCAGGGGCAGGGCCGCCCCGTGCCCCCGTCACGACACGAGCTCCGACCTCCTGTGCGGTGTGCCACCGCCCCGGCTGCCCGGCAGTATTTTTTACTTTTTAGCTTTTTTTTAGTTTCTCATTAATAGACTTCTGAAGAAAATATTTCAAAATATGGACATTTAACTTGACGTCATTGATGCTGACGTCTAGGTAACACGTCTCGGCGCCAGCGCTCCGGGGCTCGAAGAGAACGTGGAAGGTGACATGGCAGGAAGCTCGACGCCAGTCACCGTAGCACCGAGCCTTTATTACCTGTGGGCCCTGACCCTTTCTTCCTTGGCTCTTCCTCTCCCTCTTTCGCCGTAGCAGAACAGAGCCGAGCTTCGCCGCCGCCGCCGCCCGCGCCCGCGCCTCCACCGGCCACCCTCGCCCGCGCCGTGCCACCGCGGCCGCCCCGCGCCCCGATGCCGTGCAGGAGCGCCGCACCCCGCGGCCGCGCCGCGGCCATCGCTCCTCTGCCCGTGCCCCGGTCCCCTCACCAGTTTCTGCGCCCGCGTCACGCCCTCTCCTCGCCTTGGCCTCGCCCCGTATATCATGGAGGCACCGTTGAAAGCGATCGCTATGCATATATTGAGTTTTTTTACATGTAAAGCGTGCCTGTGCTATTCAATGATAGGCCTTCATTTAGTGAGATGGTTGTAAAGGCTTGGGAGGAGCTGCATTGCCTTAGAGACGATTGCATTGCAGTTGATGGTGTACTGCACCTAGGTTCTCCTCCCAACATTCTCAGGCGAATGATCTCAATTGGTTGTGCGGATCAGTGGGAGAACTATGTAAGATCGGCTATGAAGAGCCAGCTGCAATGTTTGGACGTGGTTATGCGTCTGGTGTTAGTTGATCCCATCCCTCATGGGTTTTTTCATCAATGGATCAGCAGACACACATCGACCCTCCCGTTCTAGAACCTTATATGCATGTGAAGATTACACCTACGGTTTCCGATGCTCAATCTACCCCTAATGCGGTAGTTGGAGATGGTTGTCAGACTCATGTTTCTATGGCAGATCCTCCTCATGAGATCCTTTTGACACAGAATCATTCGAGTAAGTGTCTTAACCGTATGGTTTTTGGGAGCTTACCATGTTTCTTACATCTATTTCTTTCCTTCATTCCTCATTTCTCTACTTATGTTGTAGGAGACATTTCTGAGAATGTGGATGTGCTCCCTTGTAAGGTTCTAATGGCTAGAGGGGGGGTGAATAGCCTAATAAAAATTTCTACAACAACACTTAACAAAATGGTTAGATAATTATGAGGCGAAGCAAGTGTTGCGCTAGCCTACTCAAAATGCAAGCCACCTACCACAATTCTAGTTTAGATAGTATCTATTCACATAATAGCTATGGCACTACCCTATGTTAGTGTGCTATCAAAAGCTAACTAAAGAGCCACACCAACCAAGCAAGCAAGCTCTCACAACTAGCTACACTAAAGAGCTTGACAACTAGTTTGTGGTAATATAAAGAGAGTGATCAAGAAGGTTATGCCGCCATATAGATGAAGGAACCAATCACAAGGATGAATAACAATGAAGACCAATCACCTCGGAATCAATGATGAACACAATGATTTTTTACCGAGGTTCACTTGCTTGCCGGCAAGCTAGTCCTCATTGTGGCGATTCACTCACTTAGAGATTCACGCGCTAATTGGCTTCACACGCCAAACCCTCAATAGGGTGCCGCACAACCAACACAAGATGAGGATCACACAATCCACTAGAGTACATTTTGGCTCTCCGTCAGGAAAAGGTCAAGAACCCCTCACAATCACCACGATCGGAACCGAAGATAATCACCAACCTCCGCTCGATGATCCTCGCTGCTCCAAGCCATCTAGGTGGCGGCAACCACCAAGAGTAACAAGCGAATCCCACAGCGAAATACGAACACCAAGTGCCTCTAGATGCAAACACTCAAGCAATGCACTTGGATTCTCTCTCAATCTCACAAAAATAATAAATCAATGATGGAGATGAGTGGAAGGGCTTTGACTAAGCTCACAAGGTTGCTATGTCAATGAAAATGGCCAAAGGTGTGAGCTTCAACCGGCCATGGGGTTTAAATAGAAGCTCCCATGAAATAGAGCCGTTGTACCCCTTTACTGGGCACAACGCAGGGTGATTGGACGCTCCGGTCCGATCGACCGGACGCTGGCCCTTAGTGTCCGGACACGTGATTCACGCCACGTGTCCCCTGCTTCAAATACTATTTGTCAGATTTCAACGGTCATCAGTTGACCGGACGTAGCGCACAAACTAACCGGACGCTCAGCCTCCAGCGTCCGGTCGTTTCTAATAAGGTTCCAGAAACGGATTTCTTCGACCGGACCTTGCCAGCGTTCGGTCACTCAGTGACTTTTCTCTGGGCTGTTCGACAACAGGACCGGACCCTGGACCTTAGCATCTGGTCAGTCCAAGACCCAGTGTCCAATCGTTTGACCGACGCTAGCGTCTCCGCTGATACAACTGACCGGACGCGCCGGTTCCTCTGGGACCAGCGTCCGGTCACCTTGTGACCAGCAAGACTAACTCCTTTTCACCTCTAACTTCTTCACCCTTGCTCAAATGTGCCAACCACCAAGTGTATCACCTTGTGCACATGTGTTAGCATATTTTCACAAATATTTTTAAGGGTTTTAGCATTCTACTAGATCCTAAATGCATATGCACTGAGTTAGAGCATCTAGTGGCACTTTGATAACCGTATTTTGATACGAGTTTCACCCCTTTTAATAGTACGACTATCAAACCTAAATGTGATCACACTCTCTAAGTGTCTTGATCACCAAAAACAAAATAGCTCTTATGGTTTATACCTTTGCCTTGAGCTTTTTATTTTTCTCTTTTTTCTTCTTTTCAAGTCCAAGTATTTGATCATCATCATGGCATCATCATCATCATGCTATGATCTTCAGTTGCTTTACCACTTGAAGTGTGCTACCTATCTTATGATCACTTAATAAACTAGGTTAGCACTTAGAGTTTCATCAATTCACCAAAACTAAACTAGAGCTTTCAATCTCTCCCTTTTTGGTAATTGATGACAACCCTTTCACAAAGATATAAATTGAAATTCAATTGAATCCATGTTGCTTGTCCAAGCATATTTACCATATATAAAAGAATATAGATAAGTTTCATAAACCCCAAATGGTAGCAATTGCTCCCTCTACATATGTGCTAAGAGTTTGGATTGAAGCTTGCACATATGCTTAGATAGAAAATATAGGAGACAATGTCTACCAAATGATGCTAAGGTATAAAAATGGTCCTTTGAAGCATGATACCAATCGAAGTGCACCATTATACCATCCTTAGCACCATGGTTAGCTTTATATCACTTGGAAATATACTTTGAAAAGATACCACTTGTAAAAACTTACATGGAAATGAAAGTTATCTAGTGATTTCATTTCATCATTCAATCTTACAACTAGCATACACCACGCAAGCATGGATATTGAAATTTAAAACTTGTGCCATGCAAGCAAATATATGAAATGCACATTCAAATGCACCATACAAGTTCATGAGCTTGCTCCCCCTACTTGTGTGCTCAAAATTTTAATTGATCCCTTTTCTTTGTCATATTTCTCCCCTTATATCAAGTTCTCCCCCTATCACTTGTATCCTTATTTTTCTCCCTTTGTGTTGTCTTTTCACTATCTTAGTACACGAATATCTTTGTTTTTCTTCCCCTTTGTCATCAATGACCACAAAGGTTCAAAACATAGATAGGTTGAGATTATCAATGGGGTAAGGATCATTTTTCTAAATTTGGTCCAATCTAGATTATTTACCAAAGATATTTAACTCGGTTTGATCCAAAGACAAGCTTCTTCACACCTCTAAATAAGGGTTATCTTGTACCATGTTGAGTTAAACACTTAGAGATTATTTTCTAGATTAAACATTAGGTTTACAAGCCCATAAACATGTCATATGCTACCACTAGATCAAGTCAAGCATAGAAGCAATAGTGATACCATATAAACATCAAGATCATTTGATTTTCATGAATGAGCCTAATAAAATTAAGAGATGACTAGATGCACCAAACATGTCCTTAGCAAGGATATATGTCATGCCAATCATCTTTTACCTTGAATTGCTCGAAGGAGAGGCATGTCATATAAGTAGGGGGGTGCATCAACACATATTTGAGAAATCCAATATGTTTAACTCATTCCTTAACTTGCAAAACCTTTTCTCATCCAATGGCTTGGTGAATATATCGGCAAGTTGATCTTTGGTGCCTACACTCTCAATGCAAATGTTCCCTTTTTGTTGGTGATCTCTTATGAAATGGTGGCGGACATCAATATCTTTGTTCTTGCATGTTGAATCGGATTGTTGGTTAACTTGATTGCACTCTCATTGTCACATAGCAATGGCACTTTCTTGAACTTGATTCCAAAATCCCTCAAAGTGGCCTTCATCCAAAGTACTTGTGCACAACAACTACTGATGGATATGTATTTGGCTTCGGTGGTTGATAATGTAATACTATTTTTCTTCTTTGATGACCATAAAACAAGTGATCTTTCCAACAATTGACATGTGCCCAAGGTGCTCTTCCTTTCAACTTTGCATCCCGCATAATTCGAGTCAGAGTAACCAACTAGCTCAAACTCTGCTCCTTTGGGATACCATAAACCAATATTTGGTGTATACTTCAAGTACCTCAATATCCTCTTTGTAGCCTTCAAATGACTTTCTCTTGGCGAGGCTTGAAATCTTGCACACATGCATACACTAAACATGACATCCGGTCTTAATGCGGTCACATAGAGTAGGCTTCCAATCATAGACCGATATAATTTTTGATCCACCATATTGCTATTTGCATCACTATCTAAGTTTTCATTTATTTCCATTGGTGTGCTAATGACTTTGCTATCACACATGCCAAATTTCTTGATCATATCCTTGATATACTTGCCTTGACTTATAAAAGTACCATTCTTCAATTGCTTGATTTAAAAACCAAGGAAGTAACTCAATTCTCCAATCATGGACATCTCAAACTCATTAGCCATCATCTTTCCAAACTCATCACAAAAATCTTGATTGGTTGATCCAAATATGAAATCATCAACATATATTTGCAACACAAATAGATCTTTTCTAATCTTCTTGATGAAAAGAGTGGTATCAACCTTGCCCATTGTGAATCCTTTAGAGAGTAGGAAATCCCTCAATCTCTCATACCATGCTCTAGGTGCTTGCTTCAAGCCATACAGAGCTTTCTTCAACTTGTATACATGGTTGGGCTTCTTATCATCTTCAAAACTAAAAGGTTGCTCAACATATACTTCTTCATTGATGTAGCCATTGAGAAATGCACTCTTAACATCCATTTGATAGAGCTTGATGTTGTAGGCACAAGCATAGGCTAGCAAGATTTTAATTGCTTTCAATCTAGCAACCGGGGCATATGTTTCTCTAAAGTCAAGACCTTCAACTTGTGTATAGCCTTGTGCTACCAATCTTGCTTTGTTCCTTACTACTATCCCATCTTGATCTTGCTTGTTTCTAAAGACTCATTTGGTTCCAATCACATTGTGTCCCTTTGGTCTTTCCACTAATTCTCATACTTGATTTTTTTGTAAAATTATTTAATTCTTCATGCATAGCATTCACCTAATCAACATCCTTCAAAGCTTCATCTATCTTCTTTGGTTCAATGGATGACACAAATAAGAAATGCTCACAAAATGGAGCTAATCTTGATCTTATTTACACACCTCTAGAAATATCACCAATGATAGTGTCCAATGGATGATCTCTTGCAACATTAGTTGGTTGGAGGATTATAACTTGATTGCTTGCACTTGCTTGATCATTGGGTTGAGATGATGTACTAGCCACTTGATCTTGTTCATTGTCATGAGATCTACTTGCACTAACTTGATTTGTATCATCTTGCACATTTGAGTTAGAGAGCACTTGCACTTGATCATCTTCATCATTTGCCTAGGCCTCAATTCACTAACATACATGTTCTTCATGGCATTTAAAAGTTGAATGCCTCTAATATCTTCCAAGTTCTCATTCTCTACTTGTGAACCCTTGATTTCATCAAATTCAACATCATGAACTTCCTCAAGAGTACCACTATCCAAATTCCAAACTCAATATGCTTTGCTTGTAGTAGAATATCCAAGTAGGAATCCTTCATCACATCTTTTGTCAAACTTGCTCAATCTTGTGCCTTTCTTCAAGATATAGCATTTGCAACCAAAAGCCCGAAAATATGCAATGTTGGGCTTTCTACCATTCAAGAGCTTATATGGTGTCTTCTTTTTTAATGGGTGACAATAGAGGCGGTTGCTACAATAGTAAGCCATGTTGATAGCTTCGGCCCAAAAGGATTGACTCACATTGTACTCTCTAAGCATAGACCTTGCCATATCAATGAGTATTCTATTCTTCCTTTCAATAAGGTCATTTGATTGTGGAGTATACTTAACCAAGAATTGATGTCTAATTCCAAATTCATCACACAACTCATTAATTCTAGTGTTCTTGAACTCACTACCATTGTCATTTCTAACTCTCTTGATGGTTGTTTCAAACTCATTTTGAATGCCCTTGACAAATAATTTGAATGTTGCAAACACATCACTTTTGTCCACTAGAAAGAATACCCATGTGTATCTAGTATAATCATCTACTATCACAAAGCTATATTTATTTCCACCGATACTAGTGTATTATGTTAGCCTAAATAAATTCATGTGCAATAACTCAAATGCTTTACTAGTGCTCATCATACTTTTCTTAGGATGGGTGTTTCCAACTTGTTTGCCGGCTTAATAAGAGCTACAAAGCTTATCCTTCTCAAACACAACATCTTTCAAGCCTCTAACCAAGTCATGCTTAACCAATCTATTCAATTATTTTATTCCAACATGACCAAGCTTTCTATGCCATAACCAACACATACTAGACTTAATGAACAAGCATGTAGATAATCTAACTTCACTAGCATTGAAATCAACCAAGTATAGATTCTCATATCTAAAGCCTTTGAAGATCAAATTAGAGCCATCTACACTTATGATCTCTACATCATCTACCCCAAATATGCATTTGAATCCAAGATCACACAATTGAGCCACGGATAGCAAATTGAAGTTCAAGCTCTCTACTAGCAACACATTAGATATGCTCATGTCATTGGATATTGCAATCTTACCAAGCCCTTTGACCTTGCCTTTGCCATTGTCACCAAATGTGATACTATCATGACCATCATTGTCATTGGTATTGATTGAGTTGAACATTCTTGCATCACCAGTCATGTGTTGAGTGCACCCACTATCAAGAACCCAATGCCTTCCTCTGGCTTTGTAATTAACCTACAAAAGAAGATCAATTCTTTTTAGGTACCCAAACTTGCTTGGGTCCTTGAAGGTTAGTCAATAAGCTCTTTGGTACCCAAATGACTTTCTTCTTTGAGCTCATCCATGGTTTACCAATGAACTTAGCCTTCACACCATTTGTACCCTTAGTAAGCATATAGCATGAATCAAGCTTTATAAAGGATACATTAGCTTGTAATTTCTTATTCATGTATTTTTGCTCTACATGACCAACTTGCTTGCAATTAGTGCAAAATCTACCATTGTTCTTCACAAAACTAGTCTTATGAGGAGCAAAGGCCGCCTTGCCTTTCTTGGGGGTGTAGCCTAATCCCTCTTTGTAGAGTTGGCTACCCAAGCATATAAGCAAGCGGTCCTCACCACCATAAGCCTTAGCTAAGGTGTGAGTGAGCTTGTTGACCTCCTTCTTGAGGTTCTCATTCTCAACCACTAGTGGGGCATCACAAGTGAGACCGTCACTACTAGATGAGGTGGAGGTGGAAGTACTACAAGAAGAGTTAGTGTGAGCAATAATTATAGGCATAGATAATGATTCATCAATTATATCACAAGTTAAGCCTATATTGAAAGTTTCAACATGTTTTTTTTTATTTTGCTCATTAAGCAAAGAAGAATAAGCTTTTTCAAGCTTCTTGTGAGCCTTGCCTAGTTTTTCATGGGCTTCCTCTAGCCTCTCATGAGTTGCTTTGAGCTCATCAAGGGCTTGCTTAAGGGCTTTTACCTCCTTATTCAAGCTCTTGCATTCTCTTCTCTTAATGTCAAAATGTTCTTTAGCATCTTCTAGCATGTTAAACAACTCATCTTTGGTAGGCTCATCATTATCACTATCACTATCATTTTCATTTTCATGTTCATTTTTATCATCATGTTCTTCATCACTTTTATCATCACAAGATTGTACCTTAGTGGCCTTAGCCATGAGGCATGATAAAGATTCGAAGAGAGAAGGCTTCTTATTGATAGCAATGCTTGCAAGAACCTTCTTCTTGGTGGTCTTAACATCATCACTATCATCATCATCATCACTTGATGAAGCATCGCTATCCCAAGTGACTACATATGAACCACCCTTCTTCTTCTTGAAGGCCATCTTGTCCTTCTTCTCTTTCTTTTCCTTCTTGTCCTTCTTCTTATTCTTCTTGTTGTCATCATCATTGTCGCTATTGTATGGACATTGAGCAACAAGATGATCTTTGCTTCCACACTTGAAGCATATTCTTGACTCTTCTTTATTCTTGGATGAAGACTTTTTTCTCCTAGCATGATAGCCCTTCTTCACCATAAACTTGCCAAATCTCTTAACAAAGAGAGCCATCTTCTCATCATCATCATCATCCCATGAATCATCATCTTCACTTGATGTTTCTTGCTTAGCTTTGCCCTTGGATGATGTGGCTTTGAATGCCATGCTCTTCTTTTTGTTATCCTTCTTCTCATCTTTTTTCTACTTCTTTTCTTCCTTCTCATCATCATCTCTATATGTATCATCGATCATTATATCCCCCAATACTTGGTTTGGTGTCATGGTGTCCAAACCGCTTCTCACTAGAATGGTGACCAATGTACCAAATCTTGAAGGCAAACATCTCAAGAACTTATGTGAGAAGTCCTTGTCCTTCACCTCTTCACCAAGTGCTTTAAGATCATTGACAAGCACTTGAAGCCTAGGGAACATCTCCGGCACACTCTCATCCTCCTTCATCTTGAAGCTTGCAAACTTCTCTTTGAGGATGTATGCCTTTGCACCCTTCACGGCTTGAGTGCTCTCAAATGATTCTTTCAACTTCTTCCATGCCTCATGAGTTATCTCAATATTCTTGATTTGCTCAAATGTTCTTTCATCAATTGCATCATAAATAGCACTTAGAGTAATGTCATTATTCTGGAGAAGCACTTCTTTGGCCGTAGTGTAATTCTTTGGATCTTTAATCTCAATTTTGGTTTCTACCACCTTCCACACTCTTCTATTGATTGACTTGATATGTGTGGTTATCTTTGACTTCCAATATGGATAATTTGATCTATCAAATTGGGGTGGCTTTTTGGTGTTGTTGATTTGAGCCATTTTTACACCGAAGGTTGTTAAGCCTCAAATCACGGTGACCTCGGCTCTGATACCACTTGAAAGGTCCTAATGGCTAGAGGGGGATGAATAGCCTTATAAAAATTTCTACAACAATACTTAACAAAATGGTTAGACAATTATGAGGCGAAGTAAGTGTTGCGCTAGCCTACTCAAAATGCAAGTCACCTACCACAATTCTAGTTTAGATAATATCTATTCACACAATAGCTATGACAATACCCTATGTTAGTATGCTTTCAAAGGCTAACTAAAGAGCCACACCAACTAAGCAAGCAAGCTCTCACAACTAACTACACTAAAGAGCTTGACAACTAGTTTGCGGTAATATAAAGAGAGTGATCAAGAAGGTTATACTATCGTATAGATGAAGGAACCAATCAATCATAAGAATGAATAACAATGAAGACCAATCACATCAGAATCAATGATGAACACAATGATTTTTACCGAGGTTTACTTGCTTGCCGGGAAGCTAGTCCTCGTTGTGGTGATTCACTCACTTAGAGGTTCACGCGCTAATTGGCTTCACACGCCAAACCCTCAATAGGGTGCCATACAACCAACACAAGATGAGGATCACACAAGCTATGAGCAATCTACTAGAGTACCTTTTGGCTCTCCACCGAGGAAAGGTCAAGAACCCCTCACAATCACCATGATCGGAGCTAGAGACAATCACCAACCTCCACTCAACGATCCTCGCTGCTCTAAGCCATCTAGGTGGCAACAACCACTAAGAGTAACAAGCGAATCTCATAGCGAAACACGAACACCAAGTGTCTCTAGATGCAATCACTCAAGCAATGCACTTGGATTCTCTCTTAATCTCACAAAGATGATGAATCAATAATAGAGATGAGTGGGAGGGCTTTGGCTAAGCTCACAAGGTTGCTATGTCAATGCAAAATAGCCAAAAGTGTGAGCTTCAACCGGCCATGAGGCTTAAATAGAAGCCCCCATAAAATAGAGCCGTTGTACCCCTTTACTGGGCACAGCGCGGGGTGACTGGATGCTCCAGTCCGATCGACAGAACGCTGACCCTCAGCGTCTGGTCACATGATACAAGCCACGTGTCTCCTACTTTAAATACTGTTTGTTAGATTTCAACGGTCATCTATTGACCGGACGCAGCGCACAAACTAACCAGACGCTCAGCCTCCAGCGGCCGGTCGTTTCCAGTAAGGTTCCAGAAACGAATTTCTTCTACCGGACGCGTCTGGTCAAGCTTGACTAGACCCTTCCAGCGTCCGGTCACACAGTGATCTTCTTCTACGCTGCTCGACAATAGGACCGGACGTTGGACCTCAGCGTCTGGTCAGTCCAAGACCTAGCGTCCGGTCGATGACCCACGCTGGCGTCTACGCTGCCACACTTGACCAGATGCGCCGGTCCCTCTGAGACCAGTGTCCGGTCACTCAGTGACTAGTAGGACTAACTCCTTTTCACCTCTAACTTCTTCACCCTTGCTTAAATGTGCCAACCACCAAGTGTATCACCTTGTACACATGTGTTAGCATATTTTCACAAACATTTTCAAGGGTGTTAGCATTCCATTAGATCCTAAATGCATATGCAATGAGTGAGAGCATCTAGTGGCACTTTGATAACCGCATTGCAGTACAAGTTTCACCCCTCTTAATAGTACAACTATCAAACCTAAATATGATCACACTCTATAAGTGTCTTGATCACCAAAATAAAATAGCTCCTACAATTTATACCTTTGCCTTGAGCTTTTTATTTTTCTCTTTCTTCTTTTCAAGTCCAAGCACTTGATCATCACCATGGCATCACCATCATCATGTTATGATCTTCATTTGCTTCACCACTTGGAATGTGCTACATATCATATGATCACTTGATAAACTAGGTTAACACTTAGGGTTTTATCAATTCACCAAAACCAAACTAGAGCTTTCACCCTCCTACGCCGCTCGTGGTCCTCCTAACTGGTGTGTCATCTTCTCTGGGTGGCCCTCACCTTTTCTAGCACCGGGCTCCGGTTGCGCAGGTACAACCCTAACCCTAACCCTAACCCTCCACTTCTTCTATCGATGAATGATGATTGATCTATTCTGATATGTTCTTTGCCTCCTTCATCTCTTTGTGTAGGTCAGTAGCTGATGCATCATCCTCTAGCTATGGCATAGAGCGACCAAGGTGGCCCTGCGCACTATTAAGGAACGGTGCTGGAGAGCCCTCCACGGTCAAGGTTGCCATGGTTGGTGTTGATGACGATATCATCTGGCCGCTCACCGGTAATGATGATCTGATCACGGTAGGCCTGGCCCCTAAGGACGATGACAACACCCATGAGGATGTTGTTGCCTTGTTCGGTAACCATGTCGGTAATGGATCTACTGCTCCAATCGATCTGGACGGCGGCGGTGGTGAAGGGGCGACAGCGACTGGGACCCCGGTCTGCTCCAACGGCTCAACTTTATCTGTTGCTGGTACTGGTACCTCTTCTGGACCTGGTGTTGGTAAGCATAAATCTGTTGTGTGGGCAGATTTTGATGAGATCTATGAGACTGCGAATGGTAGGAAAATCTGCACTAAAGCTACCTGTAAATTGTGTAAGCATACTTTGTCTGCTAGATCTAATGCTGGCATTAGGCACTTGAAGAGGCACCAAAAATCTTGTAGATAGAAAACTGATCAAGCTACTAGGGTTCAGTCTAGGCTTGCTTACAATACTAATGGTTCTATACATAACTGGGACTATAAACCTGATGTTGCTAGATCTGAATTGTGTCACTTGATTGCTAGGCTTGATTTAGGTATTAGTGAGACAGAGGCCTAGGAGGATTACATTGTCTGTGCTCATAATCCTAGGTTTGTTAAAGTATCTAAACAGACCACCAATATAGATCTGAGTAAACTGTTTACTGAACGTCGTAATATGCTTAAGAATTCTATGTTGTCTACTGCTTCCTCTGTTGCTCTGACATCAGACATTTGGTCTGGTAATGCTAAGGAGGATTACATTAGTGTTGTTGCTCATTTTGTTAGTGCTGATTGGGAGTTACAGAAAAAGGTTATTGGACTTAGGTTGATTGAGGTGAAACATACTGGTGAAAATATTGTTAAAAGAGTTGCTTGTGTGGTTGAGGAGTTTGGTCTCATTGATAAGATTTTCTCTATAACTCTAGACAATGCTTCTTCTAATGCTAAGGCTATGGAAACTTTGACACCTATGTTTGCTGGTTATTTGGGTCCTGATCCTACACCTAAGCCTGTTGATCCTTCTAAGCGTAAGTACAATCTTGTGCATCAACGTTGTGCTTGTTTTCATCTGCTTCTACTGCTAATGAGCTCTCAGTTTATCTAGACAGTGACAATGTCACTGCATATGAGGATGATTTTGATTTACTTCTCTGGTGGCATGACCACAAACTAACCTATCAAATCCTATCTATAATGGCTAGAGATATTATATCTGTTCCTGTTTCTACTGTCTCTTCAGATTATGTTTCAGCTTGATAGGAAGGACAATTGAAGAGCGGCAACGCCGCCTCTTGCCTGAAACTATGGAGATGCTGGCCTGCATAAAGGATTGGGAGTTGGGAGAAAGCATAGTACAACATGCTGTTGATAACCAAGAGCTGGAGGACTCCCTCAAGAATCTGTACCTCGATGAAGATACAAATGGGGCTACTGGTACTGCTGGTTCATCTAGGGCTAGGGCTGGTTCATCTGGGGCTAGTACATCTAGGGCTGCTAGTAATTAGTGTTGAGAGAGGAGAGAGTGCTTTGTTAATCTGTTATCTCTATTTTGTATCTGTCATCTGTGACTATGACAGTGTGACTTGAGACCTTTGAACAATGATGGAAGACTTATTAATAGCTGTGCTGCACTCTTTTTCCCTTTCTAGGGTTTCTCATAAAGGTGAATTTTACCTAGAAATGTTTTTAATGAGGCAGCATTGCACAAATAGTTTAGTTATTTTAATTCTCTTGTCTCCTTTGGTAGCTTTTGTTAGAATTGAGAATCTGTGACTGTGACCAGCTTATTACTTATGAATGTTAAATACTAAAATGTGAAATGTAATTGTGAAAATGGAGAAGTGTTGGATGAGAGAAGCAGTTTGAGGTGTTTTAATGGCACCGGGCTGTGGGCTGGCATGCCCCGTGGATTTGGCCGTGCTTACCATGCCGGCACGGCATGGATTTCGGTCAGGCACAAGACCCGAACAGGCATGGCACGGGAGGCACGGTATGCCGTGCCAGCCCGACCCCTTACGGGTCGTGCTTGGCCCAGGCCTGGGCCGGCCCGTTCGCCAACTATACAACCAAGCAAAGGAAAAAAGAAAGAAGAGGTACTATTAGTCAAAGGTAGTTTAAGACCCTGTTTAGATCCGGTAACTATTAAGAAGCCAACTAATTGTTAGATTGATGGTTGGTAAGACACTTTATGATTTATTAGTTGTCATCCAAAGATAATTTTTAGCAGCTAACTATTAGCTACTCTGTCCGTTACAAAACGGATGTATGTACCTGTAAGATTTGTGCAAGTCAAACTAATTTAAATTTAACTGAGTTTATGGTAAATAATACTCCCTGTATCTCAAATTATAAGAAGTTTTGGATTTTCTAGATACATTGCTTTTACTATATATCTAGACATGGTGTATATCTAGGTGCATATAAAAGTCATGTATCTAGAAAAACTAAATGATCTTATAATTTAGAATGGAGGAAATATTACATTTGTGCCTCCAACTAGATTTACTAGAAAAATATAATATATAATTAATCTCATTGTACTTATTTTATATCATAAATGTTACTATTTTTTGTGTAACTTTAGTCAAATTTTAAATTGTTTGACTCCTAAAAATGTAAACTTTTATATTATTTTTTGGACAAACGGCGTATATAAGATCCAAACAGACTAAGTAATTGGCTCAACAAAACTTTTTAACATATTTTCTTTGAAAACACAGTAGATGCACACATTTATATTAACATACACAACACAGTACAGACATAAATACTCATACACTTATTGCACACATTTATATTAACATACAAAACATAGTACAGACATAAATACTTATACACTCATTCATTTTCCCTAGTGAGCACTTTTGAAAGATTGGACAAGCAAATCTCAAGATTGAAGAAGTCGTTATATAGCCTGTTCGTTTGGCTGTGGCTTGTCGTAAATGATCGTAAATTTCCAGCCGAAACAGTATTTTTCTCTCACACAAACCAGTCAGCAGTACTTCTTCACAAACTAGCAACGATACGAACCAGCCAACCGAACAGGATGATAGATGTCTCGCTTTGACGAGCGTATTGTTTATCGTTATAAAATAGTCTTTTAAATCCTAGAATAAATACAAGAAAATACAAGCACCCATATCAAGTCAAGGATTTGAATCTGGATGAAGAACTTAAACTTGGAGAGGTAGGTTCCACTTTTACCGCAAGGAACCTAACCAGCTTGCTCAGTTCGCATTCTTTGAAATATATTGGTCACTCATGAAAGATTTGCTTGCACTAGAAACATAGGCATGGCTTTGTCACGCTCACGCCTATCTTGGACCGGTTCATGTATACAGATCGCAGGGTCCAACTATAAGTCCATGTAGCTATGTGGAATCGATTCACAAAGAACAGAAATAAGTCTACAAAACCTATAGGTATTCCCAAAATAATTGTGAATAAGTATCAGTCCATGTATACATAGACCTCTAGTTCACTGTTGGTGATTAATGATAATCATTAATACTAATGTGTATTTTGCAATGATACTATTTAGTGAGGTCACAATGATAGATATGATTAGGATATTATGGTTTTCATGCCCTAATAATGGATTTAAATAAGTTTTCAAAGGATATGCACGATGTTAAGGACGAGCTAGTTCTAAGTGTACTCTAAAGTTAATTAAGAGACACTTAGAGTAGTTTATGTTCTTATTTTCTTCTTTGGTCATGCTATAAAGAGGGTATGGGTAACTTGACCTATGTGAGTTTAGTGAGTGGATGTGATGTGCACTCGTGAACTAGCACTTAGCTCAGATGAATCCCAAATGTGGATTAAACTCGAAGCCAAATTCAAAGTGTTTGAATTGGAAGAATTTGGTCACTTTTTACATGCACCGGGGTTCTCCGATGCAACCATCAGAGAGCTCTGCTCTGGTGGCATCAAGGAATACTTCTGGTGTGACACCACAGATAAGCACTGGAATTATGGTATAGTGAGGTTGCATGTTCAATGCACTATAGTTATCCAGTGCTGCACTGGAGAGTAACTACAGAGAAGGTGCTCTTTTGGGCCAACTCAATCAGTGGTACCAGAATTTTCCAATGGCCCAGACAAAGCACTAGAGAATGTCATATAGTAATGGCTAGTTCTAGCTATGAGTCAGTGGAATGTCACCGAAAAGCTCTAGTGTTGCACCCAAAAAAGCATCAAAGAAATCTAGTGCTTATTTTTTTAGCTGAGTGGAGTTCCAACAACTAGCTCGATGCTTGGCCAAGAGACTTTTGGAAGCCAGGAATTGTTAGATACACATATTTGATTCTAAGAAAGTGATTTATTATATTAGAGTGATTAGATACTCCATTAGTGCATAGAGAATAGCGAGTGAATCCACTTTTCTCGTTAAGCTTAGTCAGGTTAGGTGAGAGTTTATGCTTGTGTTACTCTTGATGATCGGCATTGAAGGGGACCGTGACGCCTAAGAGGGGGGTGAATTAGGAAACTTAGAATTCTAACTCTTAACTATGGCCTCTTTTTCTACCCTTAGCAAAACATATGTAAAAGATAAACTATCTAAATGTGCAACTACGGTTTTGCTATCTCTACCGTAAAAGGAGTGATATAATCAATGTAAATGTGGAAGCTAAAAAGCAAGGTAGAGATGTGCAAACTCCCGTTGATGACTCTGGTATTTTTACCGAGGTATTGAGAAGCGCGTAAGCTTCTCTCTAGTCCTCGTTGGGTATCAGAGCTAGGTCTCTCGTTTGTGGTCTTCACCGACCCGAGAGGATGGCGGCTTATGGGCTAGATGTTGATTGTCCACACACTTTTGATGACACACACTTTACACAATGAAAAAATTGGATGATATGCAATTTTAAGTTTATTTGCCCTCAAATGTGGTGGATGGTAGGTTTTTCTCATGTGTTGGATGAAGATAATCTAACTCAAGCACAAGAGAAATACCTAGATCTCAACATCCAAGCTACTAACATCATGTATAGATCTTTGCATGATTGTATATTTGGAGAGATCATTGACATGAAGACCGTCCATGAGATTTGGAGTTATCTAAATAAGAAGTATGGGACGGTCTCCAATCATGAAAATGAGCCCAAGAAGGAGGCACATGAGTGTGTTGAGCATGACCACAATTTGGTGATTGTGGAAGATTGCTCCACCTCATGGTCAAGTGATGATGATAATGATCATATCGCAAGATCACTTGACAAGATTGATGATGATGCCACAAGTGATGCCAATGATGATGCTACTCCATGCACACTTGATGGTGATAATGATGGATCATGCTCGGGCTATGAGAGTGATGTTTCTTCAAGCTCTCCAACTACATCACATTGCTTCATGTCATAAGGTGACACTAAGGTATCTAATGCAAATGTGATTGATCTTGATTCATATGAGGAGCTTCTAGATAGATATAGTTGCATGATCAAAGCTTTAGAAAAAGAGATGGCTAAAACCGAGAAATTGAAAATTGAAAACTCTTTTCTAAAGAACACATGCGAACAACAAAAACATCTACTTTATGTTACTACTTGTTCACATGAGGAGCTAAAATTGGCTCATGAGGAACTTAGTGTTGCTCATGATAACTTGGTACAAGACCATGCTTTTCTCACTAAGGAGATTTCTAATGGAAAAACTAAAACTAGTGAGAGCTCATCACATGGGTCAATTGATCAATCACATATTATTGCTAACCCTTGTGATGTAGGTAAGAAGCATGTATCCACCTCTGGTGATAACTTATTAGATATGCCATGCTCTTCACATATAGATGCTTGTTCTACTTCTATATCTTGTGAGACTAACCTTTTGAAGGAGAACAATGAGCTCAAAAATGAAGTGAAAAATTTGAGCAATAAGTTAGAAAGGTGCTACAACTCAAAAGTCACCTTTGAGCACATGTTGAAGACTCAAAGAAACTATGGTGACAAGTGTGGCCTTAGCTTCAAGAAGAAGATGACAAAGGATGAAAGAAAGAGAGAAAGAAAGATGAAGAAGCTACAACAAAGAAAGCTCTCTCGTACCATATGCTACCAGTGTCATGAAGCGGGACACTTTGCAAGTGGTTGCCCTAACATTGAGAAGCTCAAGAAGATAAAAGAAGAAGAGAGGCTCAAGCATGTGAAGTGCTTCAAGTGCCGCACTTGGGGTCACCTTACCTCAATGTGCCCAACCAAGCAATTGGTGAAGCAACTAAAAGAGCCTCAACCAAAGCCACAAGTTGAGCAAGAGAAGACACCCCAAGAGCAAATCAAGATCAACCATGAAGATGGTGGTGATTTAATGATAAAGAAGAAGAAAACAAGAAGGGGTGGAAAGGCAAAGCATCCAATGCAAACTCAAGATGCCAAGATGATGAGCAAGAATAAAGATGAGAAAAAAGATTATGCTCACATCAAGTGCTTCAAGTGTGGAAGTATGGGACACTTTGCCTCTAAGTGTCCTACCAAGCTTGAGAAGAAGGCTCAAGCAATCCATGAGAGGCAAGGCAATGAGAAGCACCACATGAGCAAAGAAGAGAAGGCTCAAGCAAAGAGAAAGTGCTACTCATGCTAGAAAATGGAACACATGGCACATTCATATCCCCTAGGTGACATTTCTAAGCCTATTTTAATTATTGATAATAATGTGCTTAGAAAGGATGGTAATGGTACCTCTATGGTTGCTATTGCAAAACATCCCGATACTCATACTAAGGTGTTGCCTAAGTATGTTGCACCTAACTTGAGAGGACCTAAAATTGTTTGGGTATCATCAAAAAATAGATGATGTTTATAGGTACCATCGGCATTGGAGACTTGATTCAATTGATTTCATATTGATCATCATATATTGAGTCAAGATATGAAGCATAGTGCACATCCAAACCCAATGCCAAGTAAAAATTGAGTGAAGTCCAAGTGCTATCAACATACAAGTGTCATATTCAAGTTTGGGTGATTTATTAGAATATTTGATGGCTTACAAAAATATTTGAGTTGAAACTTGCTAATTGGATGATCATGAGCTAACCAAGATATATCTTTTGTTGATCATTTCATTTGGGTGCATATGAGTTGATTGAATTGTATAAATATGCAATGTTGCTTGCTATGAGATGATTGAATGGGTAATTAATTAGTAGTCAAGTTTGGATTGATTTGTGTTGGATAAGTTCATAAGATAACATTTAGTGAGTGGATTGGATGGATTTATGTCTTGTGAAAGTATTCAAACGAGTTAGTTTCAAGTTTGATTCATATTTGATGAAGTATAGCTCAAGTGATTGAAATCTGTCCTATATTGAAAATCTGAGTGAGCTGTGATCTTAGCCACGTTTGAGTGATCAAAACTTATTGTATTAGCATAAAAATTGGTGTACATGCTCTAGACTTATGGTATAAGATGCTGTACAAATTTCATGAGAATTGGATAAGAGATGCTTCGGTTTTGGAGTACATCTTGTCAGCTATGGTGCAGCAGTTTTCAGCATGTAGTAGTGGTAGAATAATTGAAATCTGGTAGCAATCTAGAAGTCAAATGAAGCTCAAATTTTTACAGCTACTAGATAACTTAGTAATGCACACCTCCACCGAATTTCATGGTATTTGGATTTATATTTTGGAAAATATGCTTATTTCTTTGAAAGGTACAAAATCTGTTAGAAAAGTGACAAATATTGGATTGATCTAGAGTCACTTTGATTGAAAGGTTCTCAAGTTGGAAACATGTTTATAAGTAATTGAGGCACCTAAGTTTAGTTTTAAGATGATCTATAAGCATGACAAGAAAAGATTATAAGGCCATTTGATTGTGGAGTGTACTTTGCATACTTTTGGTACTCAAGATGAAGATCAAGATTAAACTCAAGATGAAGTTGAAGTTTAAGTTCTAGTGACTATTGGAAATTATTTGGTAGAAAGAAAAGGACTTAAACAAGAAGAAAGAAAAGGACTTAAAGAAGGAATCAAGGTTACTCACCAAGTTAAGTCCATCACTTGGATCAATCAATCAAGTCATTTCAAGTGAGTATCAAGAATTATTTTTGGAGAGAGGTCACTTCTCCCTAGTGTAGGGGCTTGCCGTCTATGTGTAGGTGAACCAAGTGTGGTACTTAGAAGGCTAACATAGAAGTGATGATCCGAGGAACATTTGAGATGCTTAGTTGAAGCAATCAAAAGGGTTGATCAAGAAAAGCAAGCAACACCAAAAAGAGAGCTAGTCATAATATTTCAAGTGGTATTCTCATGTTGATGCTCTCATGCAAGCATTGATCAAAAGATGAAGCAAGCCAACCACAATAAGAAAGTGCACTTGATCATAAGTGGTATTCATTTCATATGGGTGAAAAATAGAATTCAACATGGTATCTATTGGTCTTCACCAAGCTTATAATTGGACTTCACATTACTATTGAAGTAATGAATTAGAATCTATGTGACTATCCTCTACTCCAACATAGCAAATGTATCATTGTAATGTGCATGATCATTTCATCCCTTACTAGTATGTGGTTAGCGCATATAGTACATGATTCATAAGATCATGCATAACAAATGAAACGTTTAATTTCATAGCCTACCACTATTGCTTGAATGATTAATTGATCTAGTGGTTAGTATACGAATTTGTTCATGAGCTAAGTAAACCCAAGTACTTGATCTAATTTGGATTGCTAACAAGTGACAAGTACAACATTGGCAAGATAACCCTTGCAAGAGGTGTAAAGAAGCTTGTCATTGGTTCAAACTGGACTTGAAAGCTTAGGCAAATCAATTTAGTTCAAGTTAACCATAGAAGCTCATGATAGTGATAAGAGTACAAGCACAAGACAACAATGCAAATGGATATCTAGTTTGTTTGTTTCAAGTGGTATCTAGACTCAAGTATTTCATCAAGAATCTACAAATGATGTCTAGATCAACTCACAAGTGATATCCTATAAGTGGTACTCATGAAGATAGCAAATATTTAAGAAATAGTTTTTATTGATAAATCCAACAAGTGGTTCCATACTAGAAAATTTTTTCAAGTGATATCATATCTACATATGGTATCAATCATGCAAGATGATGGTTCCACAAGTGATCCTCAACTTTAAGTGATCATCAAATGAAGAATGCATCCTTCACCTACAAGAGCTTAAGTACCCATGCTATCACATAGGGGGAAGTGTCCCACAAATTGATCTCAAGATCAAAAATCTTATGTGTGGTATCTCAAGAAGCTCTACACAAAATACAAGTGGTATTTACAAATGGTGTCATTCCAACAATCAAGTGATGTCCATTAAAAATGTAAGATTCAAGCCTCAATCATCTACCCCAAATGCATGCCTTTGTATCAATGAGAAGCACACCTTTTATGGAAAATGATGACAAAGGGGGAGAGATTGTACAAAGATATGAAAGCTTTGAGATTAAGATTGTACAAGGGGGGAGATAAGATATAAAAGCTCAAAGAAGTAGAGGTTGGACATGGACATGGACAAAGAGGGAGCAACATTGAAGAAAAGAGATGGATCAAAATTCTTGGACAAGAGAAGCACACAAGTAGGGGGAGCAAGCTTATGAACTTTGATTGATTGCATTTGATATGTGCATATTCATGTGCTTGCTTGCATTGTATAAGCTTTCAAATTCAAAATGCATGCTTGTGTGGTGTATACTAGTTGTAGAACTTGAATGATGATTTGATAACTAGCATACATAGGATGATAGCTAGACAATTGGTATGCTTTTCAAGTAATGCTAGTACCTTGCTTTTAATGTTGATCTCACAAGGTATTTAGTACTTTTATTTCTAAGTGATATCTAGCTAACCATGGTGTTAAGGATGAACTTAAAGGTGCAACTCTGATTGGTACACGCTTCAAAGGTTTATTCTATACACCATAGCATTATTTAGTAGTAATTACTCTCCCACAATTTTAATCTATGCATATGTGCGAGCTTCAAATCAAACACTCTAGCACATATGTAGGGGGAGATAATACTACCATCTCGGGTTTGTGGTACTTGTCCAAAATCATTTTCACATGGTAAAATTGCTTGGGCAAGCAACATGAATCCAAAAGAGCTTAATTTCTATATCTTTGTAGAGTTGTCATCAATTATCAAAAAGGGGAAGATTGAAAGGTCCTTGTGTGGTTTTGGTAATTGAGTGACAACCTAGGTGGACTAATTGTGTTTATGTGAGATACACAGGTGATTAGTCCACATGTACATGTATGTGAGCAACATATGCCATGAAGGTGAAAATAGCTTGGAGATGTTGCAAAGCTCACACATGTGATGATGAAGGAGCTCATTGCAAATGAGACATGACATTGAGTCATGTGATTAAGGTGGAGAAGATCAAGACATGACTTGGCTTGATGGACTGGTTGCGAGCGTGAAGGGTAAGTCAGAGGCTTTGGAGCGATAGACCACGTGGCGGTGAAGCTTAAGCAAGACTTGGCGCCGATGGACGAAGGCAATGGTGAAAAGCAAGTGAAGTCAAGATCGATGAACCAATATGATCACGTGATGATATAAAGTGGATCATATCATTGTTGATCATGTTGGTGCATGTGTTGCATCAACATTGAAGGAGATGAAATGGAATGCGCAAGGCAAAGGTATAACCTAGGGCATTTCATTTCACCGATCATAGGTGTGTAGAGAAGTTGATGACCGGGTTTAGGATAGATAGCGTACTATCAAGAGGGGCAAACTTGTTTGCATATCGATCATCTAGTGCCACTCGAGTGATCTAACTTTGCATCGTCGCTAGGATTGAGTGACATGGCAAGTTGAGTGGCTAATCCTTTGGAAAATGATTGTGAAAATGCTAACACACATACACATGGTGGTGTACACTTGGTGGTGTTGGCACATTTACAACGGAGATGAAGTTGGAGTTGATGTGGATCAACTCGATGATGAAACAGAGGTGAGAAGGGTTTGAAACTCCACTGACGTCCTATATAGAAAAGATAGGGTCTCACAGAGTGGACCAGACGCTGGTCACGTGGTGACCGGACGCTGGGGTCCTATATCCGGTCAATGGCGGCCGAGAGCGTGCAGGCGTCGATCTTTGACCAGACACTAGCGCTGAAAGTGACTGGACGCTGGTAGGGTGCGTCCGGTTAGGCTGACGTATGGTGATGTAGGTGACACAGAAAAGTTGGAGAAGGACCGGACGCTGACGCTGCGTCTGATTGTGACCGACCGGATGCGTCTGGTCACGACTGGTACCTTACTGGAAACGACCAGACGTTGGGGTTGCTGTGTCCGATCAGTTTGAGCAGCTACGTCCGGTCATCACTTGACTGTTGAGATCAAGTGACTAAGGTTGAATGGAGGCGACATGTGACAAGCATCCATTGACCGGACACTGAGGTCCTGCGTCCGGTCAATACGACCAGAGCGTCCGGTCGTCCTGAGTTTTGCCCAGTGAAGAGGTAATGGCTAGTTTAGCCTGTGGGGCTATAAATAGAAGGTGGCCTCGGCCATGGCTGGTACTGAGCACTTTGGGGGACTTTGTGTCCATGCTTGTGAGTGCTTGGGAGCCCTCCATCTCACATATGCTTGATAATGATCATCCGATTATGTGAGAGAGCGATTCTAGTGTGATTGCATCATAAGGTTGCATCGAGTGGCACTAGATGATCGAGTTACAAGCCGGTGGTGCTTGTTACTCTTGGAGGTTGCCACCTCCTAGATGGCTTGGTGGTGGTCTCCGTCGAAGCCCGCAAGAAGCTTGTGCGGTGCTCTAGAAAAGAGCTATGTGAGGGGCATTGTGCTCGCCCCACAGGAGCCGCGAAGAGCAACTCTAGTTGAGCGTGTCATTGAGCTACCCTCACTTTTGGGGTAGGTTCTTGTGGTGCCCGACGTGCGGGCTTGGCGGGTGATGCCAATTAGCCACCGAACCACCAAGTGAGCGGTCCACACAACAGGGACTAGCGTATTGGCAAACATGTGAACCTCAGGAGAAAAATCATCATGTCAACCTTGTTCTTCCCGTTGGTTTGCATCCTTGTTACACAAGCTTGTAATTACTTTTATATATATTGTGCTTGTGTAGTTGCTCTTGTAATTAGTTAGCTTGTGTAGCTTACTAGTTACCTCCTTGCTTGTGTAGCATAGAAGTAGCTCCCTTGCGTGGCTAATTTGGTTTGTGTAACCTTGTTAGTCACATTGCTTAGTTTGTGCAGCTAAGTAATTGCGCTCCCTAATTTGGCATTGGTTGCCTTGTTATTGAGCATTGCTAGTAAGCTTAGATAGCTTTGTGCTTTTGCTTACTAGTTTGTATAGGAACTCCCTTATTACTTAAAGTACTAGTGGCATAGGTTTGTGTGACCTTGCTTCTAGAATTAGTTAGACGAGCTCTAGCTAGCCCGACACCTTTGTTGCTTAATCAATATCTTTGGAAGGTGCTAAAGAACATAGATAGAGGGGTGTAGTCTTGGCTAGACCGATAGTTATAATTCCACACTTGTTTTGGTTAGCCGATGCAATTAATTTTAGAAAGGGCTATTCACCCCCCTCTAGCCCGCCATCTCGACCCTACACCCCTGTTGCTGTGTAAGTGCACTTTAGAGATGGATTCCATGGCTCCAATAGTGTTGAAATTATGCATGATTCGAAGCCATATGAGATGGCTAGGGCTCTTAATTCTGATGATGACCGCCCTGTTGGAGAGCTGACAGAGAGTGATATTAAGATGCTGAGTCGTATCTTTCTCGACCGCTGTGATCCTAGAGTTCACGAGTTCAGCGATCTTGCTAATTCTGATTAGAGGTTTGCAGAAGGACGTGATGATGAGCTCCTAGAAGCTCCTAAGGCTGGTCCTAACATGGTAATTGAGAATGAGAGGGTGTTCAATGACCTCCCTACATTAAAGAGGTGGTTGTAGGCTTTTGCAGTGATACGAAAGAGACCTTACAAGGTATTGCATTCATATGCGGAGCACCATTACATAGTTGTGTGTGACAAGGAACAGTGCCCATGGAGGGTTTGAGCAAGGAAGCAACAGGTCACCGGAAAATGGAAGATCACAAAAGTTGTCGGGCCACATAATTATGTTGACCATGAGCTCACACTGAGGCATCGGTAGTTGACATCTACCCTCATTGCCAAGTGGTTGATGGAAATTTTGTAGAGAGAACCCAACATGAAGGTGAGGACAATTATCAGGACCATTGAGGCGTTATATGAAGGTTATGTGATAACTTATGGTAAAGCATGGAGGGCTAAACAGTGAGCGTGGAAGATGATATATGTGGACTGGGATGATGGGTATGAGCAGTTGCCAGCTCTTTTCAATGCAATCAAAGCAGTGAATCCAGGCATGCATTATGAGTACATTCCAAAACCAAATGCATGGAAGGATGGGAGACAGATATTCTTTCGTGCTTTCTGGTGCTTCCCTCAGTGCGTTGAGGCCTTTAGGCATTGTCGTCCCATCTTTACCATTGATGGTATGTTCTTGATTGGCAAATACCAAGGCACATTTCTTATAGCCATATCCTATGACATGAACAATAAGTTGGTTCCTTTGGTATTTTCTTTGGTTGAGAAGAAGAACAATGATAGTTGGGGATGGTTCTTGAGGCTAGTCTGGATACACGTGGTTGGGCCTGGCAGGGAGGTTAGTGTCATATCTGATAGGCACCAAGGCATACTTAATGCTGTGCAAGAGCAGATAGAGGGGTATGCACCTTTGCACTATTGTTGGTGTAATCGGCACCTTGCCGAGAATCTACTCTAGAAGGATGGTGTGAAGGATAACTTTGATCTATTCTAGGAGGCTGCTTGATAGCTTGAGGACAAGTACTTTCAGGAAAAGTTAGAGCAGGTCAGAACTGCATCAAATGCAGAAGGTAGACAATGGCTGATAGGTTTGATGAGGGATTTGGAGAAATGGACGAGAGCTCATGACACCAGTGGATGGAGGTACGAGTTTTAGTGCAGCAACATGGTGGAGTCATTCAATAAGTTGCTATTGGGGATACGTGGTATGCCCATAAATGCAATCGTTCAATTCACCTTCTATAAGCCCATGGATTATAGTTGCGGAGTGATGGAGAGATATGGGCTCTAAAACTAAAGGCACACCTAGAGAAGGCAAAAGAAAGGACTGGCACATATGAGGTTACATGCTTTGACCACGCCACAGGGACTTATCAGGTCAAGCATAGGGGTGGTACAACGTCTGACGGTGAGGTCTGAGAGTCGAGGATCCATGTGGTTGTCCTCCAAGATTTCAAATGCACTTGTGGTAAACCAAGGCAGTACCACTTTCTATGTTCTCATTTAGTGGCAGCAGCTACGCATCGCAACTATAATATCGAGAGGAGAATACCTCATGAGTTTAGTGTCGACACGCTTGTGCACACATGGAGCCCTCGCTTCGTGCCTTTCTAGGACCATAGAGAGTGGCCTCCATATGATGGCCCGAAGTACATTACGGATCTAGCTTACCATTGGAACAAACGTAGATCAAGGCAGAGGATGAGGCATAGGATGGTTATGGATCAGATACCCGGAAGAACAAGGCGTGGGAGAGGAACTCCATTTGTTACTGACCCCGAGTAGTACGAGTGCGGCAAGTGCGGTAGACTTGGCCACAATTCACAAAGTTGCCATTGGCAGATTAGTGAGGTGCGACTATTGGTTGATTTTATTATTTTATATTTGTCGTATTCATTTAATTAATTATTCATGTCTCAATTTATGCTTGTATTTGTGTCAACTACTTATACATTTCTAAGTTCATGTTTCATTGTATATTGAAATTCTAATTCATTCACTTTTTTGTAGGATGACGCAATTCCACCTGCTCGACCCGATGTATGAGGCAACCCACCGAGGACGTCTCATAGCGCTGGGGCAGGTAATAATCTATAAGTTTTGTTCAAAATTTGGTGAGCGTACATGTGTTCGTGAAGTAATAAGAGACTATGTTTTATTTGATACAAGACCTTCCGCTCCTTCATCCTAGAACCCACAATGGGTTCTTGGACATGTGGTATGACGACAGGTACACTCCTTTCCTGCAAAGAGTTGGCCTGAATGTCATCTCTTTTTAGGTTCATCGTGGGTTGACCAAGTTCAACTCAGCGGCCATAACTGTGTTGGTTGACAGGTATTAAATTGAATCATTACCTCCATTCATGGCCATTTGTTCATGCGATTGATTTTTTGACAAGTAATCTTGCTTTGTCTTAAATATAGGTGGTGGCCAAAGACTCACAGCTTCCACCTACCTTTCGGGGAGATGACAGTCACGCTCTAGGACTGTCAGAAGATGTTATGCCTAAGGATTCATGGCAACCCAGTCACCGGACAGTGCAGGTCAGAGGATTGGAGAGCACGAGTGGAGGCCTTCCTTGGGCGTGAGCTTGGTGAGCAAGGGGCTCACACTTCTAGAGTTCTCATCTCCTGGCTACAGGAAGAGTTCGCACAGTGCCCTGAGGAGGCAGATGAGGAGACAGTTGGGTACTACTGTAGGGCATGAATCCTACACCTGTTTGCCTATGTTCTCTTCCCCAATGCCATGGGTGACAGTGCATCCTAGATGTGGGTTCACTGCCTCAGTGACTGGGACCAGGCGGGTCACTACAGCTAGGGCTCTGTAGTCTTATGTTTTCTATACCGGTAGCTATGCGAGGGGTGTCGTCGGTCTTCGTCCAACACGTCACTTGGTGGATGCGTGTACCTATTATAGCTATGGATGTGGGCTTGTCTTCTAGCTGGCCATCTAGAGGTTCTCGCTCATTGTGAGTGGTTCCAAGGTCAGCCTCCAAGTCGACAGCCGACGTGGGTGTTCCTTTGGGACTAGGTCAGGGTTCTGTACGCGAGGTTAAACCGCCTGTACATTGAGTTCACGAATGAGCTAGACACGCTGACGGCGTCTAGTGTAAGTAAACTTTATTTTCCATACTGGTTTGAAAAGAATTAGTATACCATCTAACATCTTGTTTAGACATGTTGCAGGTGGAGTGGAAGCCGTACGGTGGAGAGGGTGCACTTCCTTTTCAGTTGAGCAACATTTGTGGGTTCAATGATGACTTCTATAGGATGAGGTGCCCTCTAATCTGCTTCTATGCTATCAAGTTTCACCTATCAGATAGGGTTGCACACCAATTTGGAGTGAGACAGCTTTGGCCTATGGCTCCGTTCTTGACTAGCGTTAACTTAAACAAGTAAGTGTTTTGATATTTCAAATGTCTCATGATGGTCCATTTCTATTAATATGGTGACATGTACATGGATTCAAGTAATGATGACATACATGCTAGTTGGATCATTAGAAGAACAAGAAGATTTTTTACTAGGAGAAGCACCACCAGTCCTTCATTGAGCAATGGGAGGAGATGCACGACAGCATGGACGACAACAACGAGTCGCACATGAACCATGAGTTCAGGCGGTACCAAGCTTGGTACTAGCATGTGACACATTGTAGGCTGAGGGTACAGTAGATAGAAGATGACTATGCTGACATCGAGTCCTCCGACGATGAAGACACGGCGTACGACCAATCGACTCATGCAGGAAGGCAGGTGGAGACAAGACCGATCTTGGACAGAGTGGTAAGCCAATTGCTTTATTTTTCTACTATAAGTTGCACAACAATACATTAGGTATTCTTGGACCGACATTAGGAGTTATCTATGTTAGTTAGTGCCACCTTCGAGCTGTATCACCCTTATAATACGTTAGATTCTTGTACAAAAGAAAACAAAACCTATTACTATCTGTTTAGAAGTATTATTAATGAGAACTTTGTTGCAGGGCAATACACTCAAATGCTTAGTTGAAGAGATTGAGCGCATTTGGCCAAGAGTCAGAGATGACTACATGCTTAGATTCCTGGATGTAAGATTAAAAATATTCTTTCAAACATATCATTAATATGTTAGATTCTTTTAGTTAACATAATTTTGTACAATAGAGCCTATCACGTTGTCTATGCCGTGCGGCTGGTCATTGTGGTTGTAGGACAGACATAATGCAAGACATGTACGTTTCTTCCACAGACAGAGGATGTAACACCCTAGGTGTTTAGGCTTCCACTAAATTGCATGTCACTTCATAAACATGTGCATTATCCATGTCATCATGCCATTATCATGGAAACATACATATGCAACATTTTAAATTGTATGTGTTTCATGCTTGATTGCTTAGAGTGGTAGTGGTGCAACATATGAATGCAACATGAATTTCTCATATCTTGAAGCATGGCAACATGGTAGTAATGTGACAAGTATAGGATAACAACAAGGTCATGCAACATGTGAAACGTTGTACTGAAACATATGAATGAATTGCTTGTTTTAATTTCTGTATCACATGTGATCATTAGAAGTGGTATAACAATTTTGTAAAATGGTTGATCATGGTCTATTACACCTTAACTACACTTAGGTTACTTGTTGGGACATTGTTCATGTAGATCAAAATGACCAAAATGCCCTCAAGTGAAGGTTTGACTAGAATTGACCCTAGGAGTCTCACTGTTTGACTGAGTCAAAAGTCCAACTTAGAGACTTTGCATGGCTGTGCACTCTTTACAAAAGTTGTAGCTAATTTATCATGGAACAAAAGTTGTTTTATGACCAACCCATGAAAATGTGTGGAACATGGTCAAACATGGCCCACAAGTTAGAATTTCGGACTGATTTCATACTTAGAAATTTTCCTAAGTCTTTATGTGTCGTGCAGTTTCGTGTACCCAACTGTTTCACCTTGTATCTCCCTAACAGAGCCAAACCAGCTCGAGCTCCAATAACAAGAGTTGTAGTTCACATATAGATGATCAACTTTGTTAACTATGGCATAGTCTAGAACATCACGGTTTAGGAGCAATTAGCCGTCCAACTCGCTCTGTCAGTCACCTTCGATGATCACTGAATCGTTGTTTTCAGAAATTGGTCAGTGACCGTCATGGCTGACCGGCTCAGGCGACGTTTGCCGCGTGGCGTTCATGCGCTGCCAAGGTCACCACGTCACCCGTCCGCACTCCAAAAGAGGGCCAGCGCCTGCTGAACGCGCTCGCCGCTCCATTTCTCCTTCTCGCCTTCCCCGCGCGCAGCGCCGTGTTCACAGCAGCCGTCCGCCATTGCCAGCCACACCTTCGCCTTTGCCTAGCTTCCATGCCGTTGCAAAAACGTGTTGCTCCGTTCACCTAGAGCTTCGCCGTGATCCCCTTTACCATCTCCACCTCACCGTCGAGTCGATCGTGCCTCGGTAAGGGCGTATTCGCCGTTTTCCCCCACCACAGCCATGGCGGGACCTCGCCGGAGATTAGCGCTCCATGCGGCCAGCTGTCCTCGCATCGTTGCCACCCCTTCTCTCCTTTGCGCTAGCTTCTGCATGTGTTCCTGATGCTTGGAGAGCCGACCATTAGGGTCGAGACGCCGTCGCTTCACCGGAGCCGGCCAAGCCGCGGCCGTGCGCCGCCATGTCCGTCGCTACCCCCTCTAGCTGCTGTAATCCCTGCAATAGATGGTACCGTTAGATGCACACTATTGTGGTGAACGCCGTAGCACCGACGGGTTTGCCGGAGAAGCCACCGGCGTTGAGCTTCGCCGTCGCCCTGTTCTTCTCCCCTATTTCCCTCGCTGACGCGCGGGGCCCTCTTGTCAGCTATCGTGACTGAGGCGGGAGCCTAGCATGGGCCGCGTCGCGTTGGGCCACGCCAGCGCGTGAGTCGCGGGCCGCCGTGATTCTTTGGGCTGGCCCAGTAGCTGTGTAGGATTTTCCTATTTTGTTTTGTTTTATTATTTCACAGATTTATGTACATATTCAAAAATCTGTATTTCTTAGTATATAGATCCAAATGCTATGGTTCTAATTTTGTTGAGCCCCTAGTATTGTCTAGTATTTAACAAAAATATTATATGAGCACATGTTTTAGAAATTCTGGATGAATTAAATAGGACTTTGAAATGTGTTTTTGGATACATGCAAACTTGTTTGAATTTTATCTTGAGTTTCTATGGTCCAAAAATTATGAAATTTTGTGAGTAATCTGTTATTTCTTAGTAGAAGCTCTGGTTAAAATTTCAGAGCTAGTGCATGTGTAGTTTTTAAGTTATAGAAATTCCTTTTATTAATGGATGGGTCTTGTGTGAATTTTTATAATTTTTCTATAGATCCAGTATAGGTAAAATTTGGTGAGTAAGGTTCTTATGCTAGAATGATGCTAGGAAAAATGTGAAATCTATTGCTTGACACTTTTCATTAGGGTTTCCTAATTATGCTCAAATTAGACATGTCATCTGTTATTTTGGATACATCAAGTTATGTTTGCCCAATGGCTTTGAAATTTTTATGGTAGTCTATGTGCAGCATGAGATAGCTACTGTAATTTTTGTAGATTTTTATGAATAGTTTTACTATATATTGCTTAAATCACCTAATTAACTAAATAAATTGGAAAAGGATATTAAATAATTTATTTAGAAGTGGGCACTATACTTTCTGATGTTTCTTAGGTATGAAAAACAAGTTGGTAAACTTGGTTTGATCAAGTTATGCTTTTGCACAATCATTAAATAATTAAGTTAGTAACCCTGTCATTTTGGACAGATTCTAGGTTTGCTGGAAATTGAGTTGGTTAACATCAGAATCAGGCTTTGCTGTTTACCATTGATTTGTAGAACATTTCATAAGCTTTCCAGAATGTCCTCATACAAGTCATTTGGATTTGTATAACTCTTGTTGTGATTTAATTACGGGAATACTTGTATACATATGAAATTTTAAATGTTAAATTATGTATACCGTTACTATTTCTAAGTTGTGGTAATGTTCCTAGGTGTTAGGCCTTTAACCGAAGATGAGCATCTTTATCTTAGGTTATGCAAGTTAGGTAAGTTGATCTTGTTCTTTAAGTTAAGTTAGATACATGCTTAAAGTGATTGAATAGGGCTAGTCTTACTCGGTAAACGAGTGTCCAGTGATATTTTCGGTAAACACTTACTGTGATTCATTCATCATGAGCATCATGTCATTCCTTATGCATCCATGGTATTTATCTTTTGCATCGGCATGCAATAGGTGTACCGGAAGGAGTGACCCTGCTGGAATTCGAGGAACCCAGCGAGCAGCAGTAGCCGACACCGGAGATTCAGGAGGAGCAGCCTTCAGGAGAAGTGCCAGACGAGGTCGCCGTTGAGTGCCCAGATCACCGTCCTTGCAACTTTGTGAAAGGCAAGCCCCAGAGCATATTAAGCCTCCTAATTTTCGAAATGCAGTTACATTATCATTATTATATATCTATATATATATTGTTGCATTAAGTTTAGGTGTTGGATGCAAACAATTGCTGCATTGGTTACGCAACCCTTGTCCAGATATTGTTACCCTGAATCCTATGTAGCTCAGGCTCGTGTAGTGCTTAGCCCTGCTTAAACATGGTAGAAGTCGGGTGATTTCCTGTCACCTGCGAGATATAGGAATATACATGTGGCACGGTTGGCTATAATTGCTATCGTGGAAAAGAACCAGTCTTAATTTGAAATGAAGACTGGATGGAGGCTTACCGGTTTGCAGTGACTCCGTCTGTGTCGATTAAGGACTGATTCTTGGAGCCTTTCCTGTTTATGTTGAACGCATGCCTCTCTCTTAGTTGGTCAGGTCTGGAGACCGACTGCGAAGCCGAGTAGCTCAACTTAGGCCGAGAGTCGATAAGTATAAAGTACGCCTCGGAAGGGAGCCGTAGGCGTGAGTCCAAGGGCAGGTGATTTAAAAGTCCTGATCGTCCTGGCAGAAGGGTAATCCCTGAGAGCGCTGGCGCTGATCGAACCCGCGAATTTGGTTCCTGAGTTGTCCCAAAGGTAACCCACGGCTACCCTTGCTAAGTATGCCAGGGTAAGAGTTAGGAATACCCCCTCAGCTGAGTTGTAATTCGATTCGAGTCACCGTCTCTCCCGGTTAGTGAGAACTTGATGGGCTTATCTCCAATGTAGATACACTTAATAACTTAATGGTTCAGAAATGAGGATATGATGATGACAGCCTTATTATACCTGCTATGGTTAATATTGTTTGCTCCTAATAAGTGAGTGCTCTAGTACAGGTGCTAATCTAGTGGATAGGTAAATAATGATAAGCTTGATGCTAAGTTTAAATTGGTTACTATAATCATAAGCTCTTTTATGCAACTGTGTCGAGCTAGCCCACCTGAAAAGCCTTGCATGATCCTTGGTGTCTTTTATTTCTGGTTTTGATGGGTAAGTCTAGCTGAGTACCTTCTTGTACTCAGGGTTTATCTCCCACCTGTTGCAGATGACCAGTTCTACTTTGGTTGCTGCAAGTACTGCCTTCTCCCAGCTAGGGATGAAGACTAGACCATTGGGCACGGTCTCTACTAGTTCTCGTACCTGATAATGCTTTTATGGGATATGACTCAGACTTGGCAATGTAATTGAAAACTATGATGTTTGTACCAAACTATGTTGCTTCCGCACACTCAAACTTGGTTTGTAATATTCTATTTCAACTCTGATGGATGTAATCCGAATGCTACTTATGAAATGTTGTAATGGATGATGTGTTGTGTTGAATCACTATGATCTTGGTTTGTATGTCGAGAGTTGGTTGAAATCCTTCGTGATTTCCGAACTACTGGGATTATGGGAGCTTAAGTACAGGAATTTGATCGCTTTGGTGATTGTTTTTGTACTTATGTTCTTATGGTTTGATCGGTTCTGTTACAGAGGAGGCTTGGGTTCCTCTAGCTAAGCAGCTATAGGGGATGGGGACAAGGACGAGGAAGACGATGATGACGACGACGTGGACAAGAGGCACGAGGAGCTTGGCCCCTCTTAGCTCTATGACTCTCCCTCGACTCATCCTACACCGTCTCTAGGCACTAAGCGACGCCGTTGAAAAGTCCTAATGGCTAGATGGGGTGAATAGCCTATTAAAAATTTCTACAATAACACTTATCAAACCGGTTAGACAATTATGAGACGAAGCAAATGTTGTGCTAGCCTACTAAAATTACAAGCCACCTACCACAAATATAATTTATATAGTTTCTATCCACACAATAGCTATGTAACTACACTAAGTTAGTGCGCTCTCAAAAGCTAACTAAAGAGCCACACTAACCAAACTAACAAGCTCTCACAACTAGCTACACTAAAGAGCTTGACAACTAGTTTGTGGTAATATAAAAAGAGTGAGCAATATGGTTATACCGCCATATCGAGGAAGGAGCCAATCAATCACAAGAATGAATACCAATAAATACCAATCACCTAGAAATCAAATGATGACATAATGATTTTTTTATCGAGGTTCACTTGCTTGCTAACAAGCTAGTTCTCGTTGTGGCGATTCACTCACTTGGAGGTTCATGCGCTAATTGGCATCACATGCCAAACCCTCAATAGGGTGCCGCATAACCAACATAAGATAAGGATCACACAAGCCACGAGCAATCCACTAGAGTACCTTTTGGCTCTCCGCCGAGGAAAGGTGAAGAACCCTCACAATCACCACGATTGGAGCCGAAAACAATCATCAACCTCCGCTCGATGATCCTCGCTGCTCCAAGCCATCTAGGTGGCGGCAACCACCAAGAGTAACAAGTGAATCCCATAGCGAAACACGAATACCAAGTGCCTCTAGATGCAAACACTCAAGCAATGCACTTGGATTCACTTTCAATCTTACAAAGATGATGAATCTATAATGGAGATGAGTGAGAGGGCTTTGGCTAAGCTCATAAGGTTGCTATGTCAATGTAAATAGCCAAGAGAGTGAGCTTGAACTAGCCATGGGGTTTAAATAGAAGCCCCACGAAATAGAGCCATTGTACCCCTTCACTGGGCATAACATGGGGTGACCGGACGCTCCGGTCATATCGACCGGACGTAGGACCCCAGCGTTCGATCGTGCGATGCACGCCATGTGTCCCCTCTCTTCAAATACTGAGCGCTCGATCCCAATAGTCAAGTGATGACCAGACGCACTGCTATGAAGTGACCAGACGCTGGACCTCAGCGTTCGGTCGTTTCTAGTAAGTATCCAGAAACAAGAAATCACGACCGGATGCATCCGGTCATGCTCGACTGGACTCACCCAGCGTCCGGTCACTCGGCGTCTCCTCTGTGCATTGCCACGTTAGCGGGACCGGACGTAGCCCACCAACGTCTAGTCACTAAGTGACCTAGTATCCGGTCAGAGACCGACGCCAGCGTCTTCACTGCTTCTCCTAACCAGACGCGCCAGTCCTTCCAAGACCAGCGTTCGGTCATTTTCAGTGACCTCCGTCTTTTCTATATAGGGCGCCGGTGGCACCGTCGGACTGTCCGCACTCTACGGGCGGATATTCCACTGGTGAAGTTCCTAACCCTTGCTCAAATGTACCAACCACCAAGTGTATCACCTTGTGCACATGTGTTACCATATTTACATAAATATTTTTAAGGGTGTTAGCACCCCACTAGATCATAAATGCATATGCAATGAGTTAGAGCATCTAATGGCACTTTGATAACCGTATTTTAATACAAATTTCACCCCTCTTAATAGTACGGCTATCGATCCTAAATGTGATCACACTCACTAAGTGTCTCGATCACCAAAACAAAATGTCTCCTACAATTTATACCTTTGCCTTGAGCCTTTTGTTTTCTCTTTCTTCTTTTCAAGTCCAAGCGCTTGATCATCACTATGGCATCATCATCATCATGTCATGATCTTTATTTGCTTTACCACTTAGAATGTGCTACCTATCTCATAATTCCTTTGATAAACTAGGTTAGCACTTAGGGTTTCATCAATTCACCAAAACCAAACTAGAGCTTTCAGTCGTCCGCGTGACCCTTACACTCCAGGTACGAATGCTCTCGGTCACAAGGGTAAGGGCAAGAGTAGGAGGCAGTGAGGGATGTGGTGGTTGTTAGTATGCACTATTATGGATTTTGTATTTACTTTTCTGTAACTATTTAAGACTGTATAGATATTATGGGCTATTTGGACTGTGCAGGACATATTATATTAGTTGTGATGTTCGTTGTGGTTGCATTTTGCTCCTTGGATGATTAAATATTTGGAATATATAATGATGTCTCTGTTTATAACTGTGGATGCTCCTAAAACAAGAGAAACTCTTGCGATTTTTTTTATGAATCATTAATCATACTACACTGCTAAAAAGGCACAAATGTAGTACACAGATTAAATGTAAATTTATTAGAACATGTATAATCCAAACGTATCGTACATACGCTTTATAGATAAATCTAGGGTTATCAAGCAACAGTGAACAAATCTATACTTTTCAGACAATAAAAATATACTTTTTAGATATAAGGACAACAGTGATTTATCACTTCACTGACATAGTACTGGCATGCAAGGAAGCACAACTCCACTCTATCTCCATCATCCATCTTATGACTGTTTGATCCAAGAGCTGAGGTGAAGAGGCACATAGATCGTTGACATGGCACATTGCGAGGCCTCCATTCCTCCTCTCAACCTATAAATAACCACTCACTTTCTCTCATTCACACACACAACAAGAAAGAAGAACACTCAGTATTTTTTTGTTGCAGTACCAATGTCTAGAGGGTCGTCCAGAGGGAAAGGAAAGGAGAAGGGAACAACCATTAGGTGGGAGGGTCCTCTTGGTCCCGATTTCTTTGAGGAAGCTGTTTATGAGAGGTTTCCAGTTGAGAGCACAAGTGATTTCACCAAAGAGGCACAACTGAGAGGATACGATGAAAGAAAAGAAGAGTGGCCAAAATGTATGCATAGTGAGAACTGCCTAGTGCAGATGTTCACCGAGAGAATAGATAGAGGTCATCGTTTCTTCAAATGCCCACGAGCATGGGTAATTACTATTACTATTTATTTCTTCAATATATTCCTCTTCTATATAACTTATACGACATACTTATTGTAGTCTTTCTTGGTCGAAGAAAACTATGGGTTCACAAGGTGGGTCGATCCTCGACCTATTTATCCACATGCAGAGTACATCTACTACCTGCAGGACCGTATTTTCGATCTAGAAAGAGAAGTTAGCAGCGGTTACAAGGACGACGGACAGAAAGACAACAACAATGGTGCCAATTCACAGGAGGTACTCTGCAATGATCCATATTGCACCTGCCCTAACCACAAGAACAAGAGGCCTCCTCCGTCACCCCCGCCACCACCACCACCAACAACGAGAGGCTACTATAGAGAAGATGCAACACAATTTGCTATGTGGCCACACTACTAGGATGACTTTATCGTATTTACATGCCACATCTATGTGTTTGTTGTTTGGTTTAATTATCTAAGGCATGTTAGGTTTAGTCGAAGGAAAATCTGTATCTAGGTTCGGTACGTGTTCTCACATGTCATTTCATGTGTTTTGTGTGTTGAATTATATAATGCCGTACGTCGTTAGATTTTATTTGCAGCACGTGTTCACATTTCAGTATGTCCGTAACATTAAGCGGAATATTGAGACCATAAATTATAAAAACAACCACATAATAAAAAATTCAATACTATGCCACATTAAACAACATAATAATACTAGAAGCACGTGCCGACAGTAGACATAGGGGCAAATGCACTTCCAAATCCTTAGTCTGAAATATATGGAGTAAGTAACTCATCATCCGAGTACCAGTCCTCTACTACAACCCTGTTGTTATGGCTAGGCTCACCTGCGTTGCTCTGACCTGCCTATCGCCTGTAGTAAGCGGCCTTCGCTTCATTTGCGGCCGCTGTAGCTTAAGTGAAGAACACGTCGTCATTCTCCTCCATCTATAAGCCTGTCTCTGCTAGACTGATGAGCTCGCTCAGTCTGCCAGTGTCTTCCTTAGCCTCCTTCGCCTACAATCCCACCTCTGCTAGAACGATAAGCTCGCTCAGTCTGCTAGTATCATCCTCAGCCTCCTATGCCTGTAAGCCTACCTCTGCTAGAGTAATGAGCTCACTCAGTCTGTCAGTGTCGTCCTCATCCTCGCCCCTCCTTATCAGACATCACAATCGGTGATTGAATGGTGCGACCAACTCACGATCTATGCTCATCTAACTTCTTCTCATTCCTTGCATGAGCCAGCTCTGCGTCATGTTCCTCGCTGCAACCAATCCCTTCTTGTTTAAAATACAAACAATTAGGAACGTAATTATATTATATTTAAAATCAGGCAACGAAAAAAGACTTTTAAGCACTCACTAACACATAATGCAACAACATGCTCATTCAAGACCTGCATCTGTACTCTTGTCTCCTCCTTTCCCTCATTTCTTATTCTCTCCTCCTCTAACGTCATTCGTCTCTCCAATCCCTATTTACTAAGCCCAACATCGATCGGGTTACAAATACCACGTTATCTAGTAAACTCACGCATCATTTCTTTGTGATGTTTAACGAATAGGTTGACATAGTCAGGTCCATATCCCCTCTTCTATGCAATTACTTGCCTCTTCTTCAGTTCATCCAAGAACTTAGCTTGACCATCATAACATTCCCACATGTATTTTTCTAGTGCTCTGTTCAAACAAAAAATTATATCATATATGTCTTAGCAAAAAAAACAAAATACAATTTCATATTTACCATAAAAATAACCAACCTTATCGTACTCAACCATATGGCCGCAATAATGGTCTATTCCAAGCTTCGAAGGGACTAGGCCATAGTTAGATTTAACACCACATTCACACATGACAGTAGGTGCTTTATAAATTACCCTTTCTTTCTTCTTTTTCTTAACCTTTCGTGGTTCTTCCGGCCATTGGTTCTTAAGACCATACAACCACTCCTTGAAACGACACTTCACCATTGAAAACACCTAAATAAGTAGACATTAGTACATGAACACATATAGCTTAATATTTCAACACATACACTTTGTACTTACTTCATGCTTGTTTGGACACATAAACTTCAACGTATTCTTAGGGTTTATCATAGCTTGATCTCGACAATCGCACAGAGGAGGTTTCTCGATTCGTCTAACTGCGGCTAGGTGCTTCTCCTTAGCCGTCATTGGCGGAGGGTTAGGGGGGTTGGAACCCACCGCTTGAAGTGCTCACATGGATGTCTCTTTCTAAATTAATCGTCGAAAAAGAGATACCTAGGATCAAACTTATCTGTACCGTCGATCCACTGAAAGAAAAATCACCTCTCATGGTCCTACACAATGAGATTCCAATAAAATATTAGTAGCATACTTACACAAATAAAGAAAAATGATAGTGAAAACAATTTCTTACATCAAAACGACTAGATGTGTAGAAGCAACGCGTCGCTGTGTCCGGATGTTTCGATTAAAAAACATGGGCCGGGAAACCACAATCATAGTTAGGGACAGGGAGGTCAGAAGGGACAAGGACATCTTTGCTAGACGTGTCGGGGTATAATTTTCGAAGACAACCCCGTTTTCGTCAAAACTTCTCCCGAAACATTTCTTGCATCTAATAAAACGGATGTAATTTAACAAACAAAACTCAAAACATCACAAATAACTATCAATGCGAATCATAACTACAATACAACCAATTTCGTTCTAAGAACCGAAAGCAATTAACATTAAATCCTAGACCTAGGGTTTCCCATTTGATGCACAACAATGAACCCATAACATAACTATATGCGACTAGGTTTGCTAACTTTTCTACGTCTTGGCATCATCCTACGGTTGTATAATACATATATTGAGGGATAGAATAAAAACCTAAGTGATGACGATTCTTAAGTTCAAAAATCCGATTAATATATACCGAATCGATGCGAAAAAAACTAGGAGGAGGCGAGGATACCTTACTCTCGATGATCTACAGATCAAATCAAAGTTTTCAAGGTCCAATATACCGATTCAAGAGGTAGGGTGAAGTGGGAAGAGAAAAAACCCAAGAGGAGGAAGAAAAAAGAGGAAGAACGTTCGGGCAGGAAGATTGAGCCGGGGTTAAAATAAAAGCTCGGCGCTAAGATCTACGGCGCCGAGCTCGACGTCTAGGTGACTGGCGCCAAGCTTCCACGTTCGCTTCGAGCCTAGGAGCTTGACGTCAAGGACGCTGACATCGAGATATGTTAACTCAACACCAGCATCAATAACATCGAGCTAAGACTAAAATCTTTTAGTTTATTTACGAGAAACTTTAAAAAATAAAAAAGCTAAAAAGTAAAAAATTCGCGCTGCCTGGCGCCTTGCCTGTACAGCGACGGTTGCCAACCAGAGCCCCTGCGCGCGCATAGTGGTGGACGGGTGGTGGTACGTGTCACGGCCCGGCCGGCGGACGCGCAGGCATTCAAAGCCGGCGTGACGCATCAGGGTGAGGCTGCTGAATGCTGATCCGCGGGTAGGTGCTCAGGTCCGGCGGTTCGCCGCTTTTGTTTGTTGTCGCTCTAGATAGACAGAGCTGGGGTACCACGTGCCCCTTGGGGTTGGCGGGGCTGGTGGGGTCACATCTTGCAGTGGTTGCTTCGGCGACAAGAGTTCATTCATCGTGTGCGCTCGTCCTGTGTGTAGGCGACAGGTGTGGGGAGCAGGAGCGCCACCTGGTTGATTGGAGTACGTTGTAGCTTATCTATCCACAAGCAGTTCTTTGAACTGGTTAACCGTCGACGTGTTGGCATGGCAATTTATTTTTCTGAAAGAGACGACCGTGTTCGTATATGGGTTTGAGTGGATCTTTTTTAAGGCATATACCGGTTGAAAAACACTGTTCTAATTAAATTGTTGTGAAAGAAAAATACCACTTTAGTTGAACAAATAAGCCAAACAAATCAAGTATAGGGTAAGCCAAACAGAGCTCATAAAGAATGACAGGTGTCAGGGCATGCATATATCCAACCAAATGATCTGAGAAAGAAGAAGATAAATAAGTAATCATCTTGGATGGATGGGGTGAAAACCAGAGTAAATAGAGACTCGTGCAAGAGAAGGTTGAGCAACGTGTACCAAGACAGCAGAGCCGGCCAAAATAAAAAAAACTCGATCCCGGGGGACATGCGGCCTGTTCGCTGGTTGATTTCTGGGCTGATTTGGACTGATTGGTGCTGGTTTATTGTGAGAGAGAAACACTGTTGGCTGGCTAGTTTGGACTGGCTAAAACCAACAAACGAACAGGGCGATGGTGTCTAAGAAGAAGATTTTCTTGTATGGGTTGAGAAAACTTTCGAACTTCTGCTTTATCCATACATAGTGGCACCGTAGCTTCCATAAAACTAAGTCTTAGACTTCTACTTTGACGTGGGATAAATGAGGAGATTTTTTTCAATACGCGAATAAACTGCGCATCCTCTGACCAACAAATTCACTCCCGAAAAAATTCCAACTCTAACCGACAGGGTGCAAAACGCACACGCAGACACGATTGCTTGCAGAGCCGGCCAAACTAAGTACCCAATGGTGCCTCGTTGGGTCGTATGCAACTAAGCAAACTGCATCTAATCCTAGCAGAACTTGTGAACTCTTAGACTGTCCACAGCATTATGCGATGCTGAAAATAGATCCATACATACAAGTGGGTATCGATGCCAAAACTTATGTCTACCTACAATGTCAGCACCGGTGCTTCATTTGTGTGGGCCACCGATAGCCATACCATAGGGGTCAGCAGCCAGCACAAGTTGCATAGCAGATGTGTGAAGAATACACTTGTTTATTCTTCCAGCACCAGTAAACCTACATGCCACGGTGCTTGATTTTTTCAATTTGGCATCGCACTCTACGATGGCATGAGTCAGTGCCTCATCCTTCTCTCTCCTAATTCAGCACCGGTGAAACCCAACGCTATGGGCAATCTTATGCAGTATGTTCGTTTGTTGGTTTCAGACAGGGCTTATCAGTTATGGTACATTATTCTTTTTTCACAACAAATCAGCATCAGTCGAGTTTATTAACTCAGAAACCAACCAGCAAATAGGTTGATGATTGATGAGATGTCAAATCTTGCCATGCTACATCTTGACACGTTGTAGTTAGATTTTTAGGCACATGCGTTCGGTTTTATTATATACCATAACCGTAGCTATATCAAACTTTCTTATGCATATGGCTTTACGTCATTGATTTCTCTTCTTGTCAATCAAAGTTTGTCGAAACATGAGATGACCATTTTACTCTTTTATCATTGATGGCGGCCACACTTTACTAATAAATCAGTCAGCCTGTTCGCTTGTTGGTTTCAATCAGCCCAAATCAGTCAGCCAACAATGTTTTTCTCTCACAATAAACCAGCACCAGCCAACCCAAACTAGCCCAAAAATCAACCAGCAAACAGACCGAGTTATATGGCAAAGTTAACACTACCAACTAAAACAGGCTATCTCATTCGTGAGTACCGCCGACTTCTTTTCAAATAATCATCCAAGCCAATCCTTGAGGACACCGGAATGGCCTAGAGGTTTTCTCAGCTGGTGGTCTGCTTGTCAAAGACACGCTCATCATCGTCCTTGATTGGGGCGAACAAGCAGGCCCGGCAAGTCTCGCGCCGCTCGCGCATTTTTCTATCTACAGACTAGTACATACTACATAAGAGAGAGAGAGAAAAAGCAAGTGCACATTAATTTCCCCGGTACGGCTCCACTCCACGCCTCACGCGTCAGTCGTCGACACGACCTCTAAACCCCTACGCTGCTGCCTGCTGGCGCCTGGCACGCACACTTTTGATTCCGCACCGGCGAGTGGGCCGAGAATCTTGCCAACCTCGGCGATGATCTTGCACCCACCCATCCTCTGGTTTCCGCCCTCGACGGACCAGTTCAGCCTCAGCCTCACCAGTCACCACCACACTCGAGACAGTGATCGACACGCACAGGCCAAGCAGTTGCCTTGCCTGCTCCGCCGCGGCCGCGCGTCCACGCCACGTCAACGAACGAGCCTGTCGCGCCACGGCGGTAGCACACGTTGTTGGCCAGGCCGCAAAGAAACTCCGCGGGTCCTGGTCCTAGCTTCTCCTAGGTCCCCAAGTCCCAGACTCCCAGTCGCGGATTTTTTTTAACTTTAACATTTCTTGTAAATTAATTTTAAATCTAACCATGTTTGTTTTTTATTTTCAAATCTAATATTTTTGGCCGCGTCTATTGCCATGGCGCGACGAAACGCTTGTGCCGCGTCATGCATGGTGACACGACGGGAGGGATGACGTAGCAACGACCGGAGCGTAGACCAGTGACGTAGCTGGGTCTACCGCGTCACCGCGCGACAGTGACGCGCCACGCCTCATGGCGCGACAAGGAGGGGTTAATTCACGGGCGGTGCAGCAGGCCTTCCCTGTACCATGCACAGAAGCACCTTTTCAGAGTCTGACGTGCATTATTTCTTGTCACCTTACTGGATTCATGGTCTTACTCCATCCACGTCGTGTGGTGCATCATATGGTTTCCTGCTGCCATGGATTCTCTTGTCCCTCGGGTCTACCATGCGTGTTCTTCGTGTTGCTGCAAACCCTACGTCAAACATCTATCCTCTTTAGAAAATACAGGGAAAAAAGTCGTTTTAAATGAACAAAAAGTTTGCGGTATTACTTTATCCACAGATTAAAAAGAAATATAGTACTCCCTCTGTCAAGAGAGTGTCGCTATGAGATTCGAGCCAGTGAAACTTTCTTAAATTTTATTAAATTTATAGAAAATATTAGCACCATTTAACTCTCTTTGAGTCAAAAGCACCAACCAAAGCCATAAATTAAGAAGCAAATTCAAAGATAGCACACACACGTACAATTAATGACACAATTTTACCTTCCCGAGCCCTCGCTACTCTAAATGGAGCAGTCCAGGAAAGAAGGGGTACTATTTCTTTATAGAGGGCAGTCACTTAAACCACTCGTCTCTCGAAATAGATTGTTATTAGAGACTGACAATTTAAACAATAACCTCTAGGAGTCTTTATTTTTAGACATGGTGCCTCCTAGAGGTGTGTCTTGACTTTGGCCCACGTGGCAAATTGCATATGCAGAACCTATTACAACGGCCCGTTCGCTGGTCTGAAACTTGATAGAAACTGACTGAAAATGCTGTTCTGGCTAAATTGTTGTGAGAGAAAAACACTGTTCCAGCTAAAAAAAAGAAGCCGAACAAACCGAATATGGGGTAAGCTGAACATGACCGCTATCTCCCAAAATAAAACCTACTCCTCATTCTTAAAAAAAAAACTACTCCCTCCGTCACACAATAAAAGTTATTTTAATCTTCTACTTTTGTTCTAAATTATTTGTCATTTGTACTTCTCAATACATATTTTGTTTTTTTTCCAAGACATTTCTATCTTACACTATACGGAGTACTTCTTGTTTTCTATGCACCACAAGATTTTTTTACTCATTCTTAATTCTCTTGTCTAGAGCTAAGATGCAACTAATAACATGTAACGGAGGGAGTACACCTTAAATAAAAGACCAATATACAAGCAATCTAAAAATGTCCTTAGCATGCAAATATGCAATGCACGCGTTTCCATAATCGGCACATGCAGTCAGCTAGCATCCAGTGCACACCGCTAGCACAGCTCGTCCATGGCGGCCAGCCAGAGGCCAGAGCTAGCTTCCACGGCTTGTCCAGGGGCTGTTCGGTACAACTTATAAACGGTTTCTTGTCAAAATACGCTAAAATTAATAGTTAAACGTCACGTTTTTCAATAGTTTATTCTAACCACGTTTATTTCCACGGTTTCTATTTATACTAAAAAGCAGAGGCTAAATTAGATTAGCTTATTTTGATCATCACTTTTACTATATTTATACAGCTTATCTAAAAAGCGTTTATCATATAAACTATTAAAACACGACCTAGGTTTCGACGCATATCGACCGGCCGGCAAAAGCGCCGGCGCCAAATGGACCAGTGATCTGGATGCCCGCCGCGCGCGTGCATCGATCTGCTGGACTGGACACAACTTTTGATGGAGAAGAAGGGACGATTTGACGCGTCGTCTCCGGCCATGCGTCGTCCATCCGTCTCGTGAGCTAGCGATCTCCTTCTTCCTGTAGCTCCGAATGTTTTTAGGGCTCCAATTATTGGCAATTTGGCATGCCGCACAAATGTTTCGTTTCACTTTGCAGCTACCCATGCGCCATGACAAGACCTTTCCTCTGGCCATGCTTTTATAATAGTTATTATAAATTGTAAATAAACGTCATGTTCGCTTGTTGTTTCAGACAGCCCAAATTAGTCAGTTAACAGTGTTTTTCTTTCACAACAAATCAGCACCAGCCAATCCAAATCAGTCCAGAAACCAACCAGCGAACAGGCCGAAACTATGCATACATCCATGCATTGACATGGATATGTATAAACAGTTTTCGTTTCATATTTTTATAGGTTTATATTACTAGTTCCATTGTTTAAGAAAAAATACCGGTATCACTTGCTCCTTCCATCCCATAAACAGTGTAATTCTCGCTCTCAGAGCAGTCACATATTTTTTACTTTAATCAAATATATAATATTATTATTTATAGTATTGTATCATTCGATAAATCACTGAATAAGTTTACTGTAAACTTATTTAGAGATACAAATATTGCTAATATTTTCTATAAATTTAGTAAAATTTAAGAAAGTTTCACTGGCTGGAATCTTATAGCAACACTCTCTTTGACAGAGGGAGTACTATATTTCTTTTTAATCTGTGGATAAAGTAGTACTACAAACTTTTTGTTAATTTAAAACGACTTTTCCCTCTATTTTTTGAAGAGGATAGATGTTTGACGTAGGCTTTGCAGCAACACGAAGAACACGCATGGTAGACCCAAGGGATAGGAGAATCCATGGCAGCAGGGAATCATAGGATGCACCACATGACGTGGATGGAGTAAGGCCATGAATCCAGTGATATGACAAGAGCACATCAAATAAGACTGTCTCCAACGGCATAGGCAAACGGTGACCCATACCCAAAAAAATCTCGTGCACAGTGTTTTACGTCCCAAAATTACACTCCAACGGAGGACGCAAAGAAGCTAGGCATTTTACGTAGCAACGGAGTCGGAAGGAAAAAAAGCGTCATCGAGAACGACGACGCAAAAACACTACAGAGAGAGAGGGAGGAGCGACCGATGGAGGTCGGTGGAGGCGCGGCTGCCGTCGTGGAGTCCGGATTCGCCCAGCCGCCATCGGAGGGAGCAGGGGTAGGCGGCATCGGGCAGGAGAGGGGCTACGGCGGCCATCGGAGGGAGCAAGGGAGGGGTTGCGGTCGCCGTTAGAGGGTGAAGGAGCAGCGCCGCCGGCAAGGGCCGCTCGCCGCCCGCGGAGAAGAGAGCCGTCGGCGCAGACGTGGTGAGGCTGGGGCTGGAGCTCGCCCGCACGATGGCGGCGGGTCCAGATCTCGCCGGGCACATCGACGCCAGGGCCGGAGCTCGGCCGCATGGTGGCGCCGGATCCAGAGCTCGGCCGCACGGTGGCGCCGGATCCAGAGCTCGCGCCTCCCCCTCGAAGCGTCCGCCGTCCCAGGCAGACGCCGCGCGCGCGCAAGCGGACGGAGGAGTTGGAGGAAGATGATGCGGAGACAGAGGCAGGTGCCTTCGGGCCGGGGCTCGGGAAGAGTGGGGGCGGCGTGGAGGGGGACAGGAGCCACATCGCCATGGATGCGGGCTGCGCTCGGCCTTCGGACTTTTGCGTCCGTCGTTGGAAACGTGAAGTTTTGTGTCCTGAAGCTTTTCCCTGTGTGTGACCTATAAGAAGGAATGCGTCTCGTATTTGCGTTCGGCCCGTTGGAGACAATCTAATGCACGTCAGTCTCTGAAAAAGGCGCTTTTGCGCACGCACGACACAGGGAAGGCCTGCTGCACCGCCCGCGAATTAACCCCTCCTTGCCGCGCCATGAGGCGTGACGCGTCACTGCCGCGCCAAGATCGGTGACGCGGTAGATTCAGCCACGTCACCGGTCAGCGCTCCGGTCATTGCCACGTCGTCCCTCCTGCCGCGCCACATATGCGCGCGGCACATGCGTTTCGACGCGCCATGACAATAGACGCGGTCAAAAGTGTTAGATTTGAAAATAAAAAATAAACCGTGTTAGATTTAGAATTAGTTTAAAAAAAATGTTAAAATTAAAAAAAAAATTCCGGTCGCGCCGCGGGCGATCGATTGGAGTGGGAGCCGCACGCCCGCACGGCGCACTCCCCGTGCCGTCGTTTTCCACCCACCGCACGGAGACCGCGGACCGCTCCCGCGCCTCCACGTTCTCACGTACCCCGTCCGCCTCCGCCCGCACAGGCGCACAGCTCCCGCAACTCGCATCACGAAAAGGTGGGTGCCCGCAGCGCTGCTCTGCTCCCCGCCCGACACCTGCTCCCATGCCAGGCTGCCTCCGGACTCCGGAGCCGTGCCAACACGTTTGAAAGGCACCACCGATGCGGTTTGGCCGTGACCGGCGCCTACACTACAGCGACGGACGAGATGGGCCGCACGGCTGCCCCTGCCCGCCGAAATGACGGGGATGCCCCTGTAAAAGGCCACGCCAGAGGGCTGCAGTGCATTGGCCATTTATATCTGTGGCGCCGGGCAAGGGCGCGTGTACACTGGCTGTTGCCCTGTTGCGGTCTAGGAGCGGACTGCTCGCGGCAGCAGGAGGCAGCAGAGTTCACGGCAGCATCAGGCAGCAGAGAGAGGGTTCGCAGCAAGCCTCGGGCTTTTGCTTATTGCCTGTCTGTCTGGCTGTCTCCAAGCTTGAAGCCTTAAGCCCCAGTTGCTGGCTGTTGTCCAGGACATCACGCACGCACAGGGCTGACACTGGAACGACTGAACATGGCCTGTGACCCGGGGGACGCGCCGGAGGTGGGGGAAGGTGGCATATGCTCCGTGCTCACCATGGGTTCGCTGGTCGATCCCTCCGGGAACGAGGTAATCTCGTTCAGTTTCAGCTCATGTTCTACACCTGCTTCGGTTGTCTGTCTCTCTAGCCCTCTGTTTTCTGCTACTGCTAGTAGTGATTTGGCTTTTGAGTAGATATAGAGGCCGTTCGGAGGAGCTTCTTCCTGCTCCGACACTGTACCAGTACTGTAGTAGGGAGCCGGAGAAGCTCAAAATCATGGCTCCACCGACTTCTCCTCTTCTCAGTTTATTTTCTGCTTGAAATCCAAAACGGCTCTATGCTACCGTGATTTCACGGAGGAGCCGCAGCCCCCGGGAGCTATGCCGAACACAGCCGTAGTAAAGTTCGTCGCTGTTCTTTTCCTTGAGTTTCTTTTACTCGTACGTTTGATCTAAAAAGCACCTAAGTCAAGAAGGTTTGATACATGTGAAACGAGCAGTACGTGTGCAGATTTCTCGCTCCTCTTTTAGTACTTTTTTTTTTTAAAGAAAAGCGGCAAGAGCTTTGCCGTATTTTAATTAGACGATAGAAAAAAAAGAGAATTTTACAAACTAGACCAGGCGACAAAGGCGCCCTGCTAAAACGGTCTCATGACCATCCGCTGCACCTGTTAACCATCTGACCCGAAACCAGAAACAAAAAACACTCATAAGAAGAAAACCTGGCCGAACTATAGAACAAGAACTACTCCCAACTGGTACTGTACTACTTCTTCCTTGCAAAGAAGATCTACTTGTCTTGGTTGCAACGATTTGTTTCGAAAAATTCTTCTGTTACGCTCCTTCCACATATTCCGCCAAAAGTAAATCATTATGCCGTCGAATGTTTTCCTCCTGCCTTTATCAATCTTGGCGCAACACTTGCGCCAGTATGAGTGGATTGAACCTGTCATTGACACTATGTCTATCGTTGTTAAACTAAGCCACTCGGACCATCCTTGTAAAGATGTGTTGTTGTCTTTGGTTCAGTGCCACATAATTTGCATATCGGATTATTGGGCCAGTTTCGCTTGATCAAATTGTTGGCTGTTAGTATTTTTTTGTGTAGTAACGTCAAGCAAAAAATCTGCACTTTGGTTCATCCTTTGCCTTCCAAATCGACAAGAGTTTCAATTTGCTGAAAGTTCCTTGGAATTGATTGTTGTACGCACTCTTGGCTGTGTATTCACCGTCTGCCGTCCATGCCACCAAATACTATCTTCCTTGTCCTCGTGAGGCTACGTTTGCCCTATGGCTTCCCACTCAACATATTCTCTAATTTCCTGCGCCGTGTTTAATGGGATTATATGGGATATCCAACGATTATCTTGCAAGGCCTTTTGCACCGTTAATTTTTTCCTTTTTGCTTTCTTGAACATAGACGGGGCAATATTTTTCGGCGTAGCGCCGTGTACCCACGATGAGTGCCAAAAAAGAGCCAGCTTCCCATCTCCTATCGTTACCACAGTTGATGCCGCAAAAAGATCCTTAGTATGTTGAAATCATATGCAGCCTTTGCTTCATACTAGAAAGGATTTGGCACATGCAAAAGTGAAGATAAATCTAATAGGAGATCGATAACACACACAAAAAACATGTTAATAGGCTAATAGCCATAGTTTGTGTTATTCGCCCAAAAAAAAAAATAGCCATAGTTTGTGTGGCAAGTATAAACTCAGACAACGGATCCAATCCAGTCACTGGCTAGTTAATCAAGATATTGCTTTTGAGGGCTTCAGATTTAAAGTTTAACACTGTTTTAAGTTTGGTCTCCCACAGACTCCTAGTGGTTGAGCTTTAGATAAAAGTCTAAAGCACTAGAAGCTTCAGAACTTAGTTTTTTTTTTAAAATAATGAAGTAACTTTTCAAGTTTTCATACTTCTCCTACGTACAATCTGATGAAAGGCCTAATAAGATCTGTAGTCTTAGCCTCACAGTTCTCGATCAAGACACCAGGTAAATGTAACTTTTCAGAAACTTCAGCTCTAATAAACCTTCAAAGTTAAGGCCTCTATACATTCTACTTTAGTAGGGTTTGGGAACAGGGATCTTAACGCTAAATATAACACTGATGTGAGCCTTTACCTAGAAGTGTGGCATCATTATTGCGTACGTGCCATATATATGCGTACAAACTCATCTTTGTTCAGCTAAATATGACACTGATGTGAGCCTGTACAGTTTCATCAAAATTGTGCCACGCGTAATATATGCGCGTCCAAACTCATCTTTCTTTGTTCAGCGGAAAAAAAATCGATCATATTTTTTTAATCTCGCCTCTAACAACATCACACGTGCTCATGTTGGGACCTCTCTAAACTTCCACGTACGTCCTCCCTTTATAACCTGTACGTGAAATCGAACCAGAATATATGCACCATTATTTGTGTTGTACTTTTGCTTTTAGAACCGTTCAGTTCATTCTGGGCGTGATTGGTAGGCCGAGGTCATTTCTGTACCGATTTGACGGCTGACCTTATTTTTGGTTGTCCTCTTTGTATCTTTCGTTTTTATTATTTTATTATCTGTCCTCCTTTATCCGCACAACTTCGTCTTCTCAATTTTCACTTCCCTCTTCATACAGAATGGTTTGGTATAGCGTAGAGACCCATGTGTCATACACTCAAAACTCCCAAGATCCTATCTCATACTAGACAACAACCAAGACAACCAAACACGACTGAGTGTACAATTTAAACATGCATCTCACTGTACCGACTCTCAATCCCGGCTTCCCCTTACCAAAAGCCACCAATCACGCCTCCGTTCCAACGTACGACAAGAATCAGAATCGCACTGTGCAGATTGAGTTTGCTATATTTTCACATGGTCTTGCAGTCATTCTTTATATTTTCTTTTCGAAATCTATGTTTCCATTTCTCTGTTGCTCATGTGAATTATCACGACCATCAAAACACCAAATATATCTTCCTGCTGGCAGGTTCAGTTTCCAGAGATCGACGGCAAGATCATCGGCCTCTACTTCGCGGCGAACTGGTACCCGAAATGCGAGGCTTTCACCCCGGTGCTGGCCGCGGCCTACGAGCAGCTCAAGGAGCGCGGCGCCGGCTTCGAGGTCGTGCTGGTGTCGTGCGACGAGGACCGGCCGTCGTTCGAGCGGTTCCACCGAACGATGCCGTGGCCCGCCGTGCCTTTCGGCGACCTCCGCTGCAAGAAGCGCCTCAGCGAGAGGTTCCAGGTGGAGGGCATCCCACGCCTGGTGGTGCTTGCTCCGGACGGCTCGGTTGTACACCCGGACGCCGCCGACCTCGTGCACCGCTACGGCGAGAGGGCGTTCCCGTTCACGGCCGCCAGGGTGGCGGAGCTGGAGGCAGATGACCAGCGCAAGTACGCGTCCCAGACGCTGGAGAAGCTCTTCTCCATCAACGGGAAAGGGTGCGTGAACGGTGGCAACGAACAGGTAACGTGTTCTCGAACGCAAGCTAGCTAGCTAGCTATCTAGAGGGTGCCATGCCATGAGCTAGCTAGCTTGCACTGGAGGGGCATTGTCGTATGCCGTTGCTCCACTCGTACGTACGTCGACTATCCAGCTGTTGGCCTATAGCTCACCGCGGCTAAGTGCTGCAGGTTCCGATCTCGAGCCTGGTGGGGAAGACGGTGGGGCTCTACTTCTCCGCTAGCCATTGCGCGCCGTGCATCAAGTTCACCACGAAGCTGGCGGCCATCTACAGCAGCCTCAAGGGAAAGGCGGAGGACTTCGAGATCGTGTACGTCCCCATGGACAAGGAAGAGGATGGGTACCGGCGTTCCTGCAGCGACACGCCGTGGCTCGCGCTCCCCTACGACGGCGCGCCGTCGCGCGCGCTGGCGAGGTACTTCGACGTGCGGGAGATCCCGACGCTGGTGGTGGTCGGGCCCGACGGCAAGACGGTGACGCGGGACGGCCGCAACCTGGTGAACCTCTACTTCGACATGGCGTTCCCGTTCACGGACGCGCAGATCAGGCAGCTGCAGGAGGCGGAGGACGAAGCGGCCAAGGACTACCCGCAGTCGCTGCGCCACCGGGGCCACCGCCACGAGCTCAGCATCGTGTCGGAGAAGTCCGGGGGAGGACCCTACATCTGCTGCGAGTGCGAGGAGCAGGGGCTCGGCTGGGCGTACCAGTGCATCGCCTGCGGCTACGAGATACACCTCAGGTGCGGCCAGAATGCGGAGGGCGGCAGCGCAGGAACTGCTTAGCAACGAGTTAACAGCATCACTGATACTTATCTATCTAGACTGCTGCATGCATATTGGACATGGTCTGTGTTTGTTCCCAACAAACGTCAGCTTGCCCTTTGTCAAGCCTGATGCTAGAGTAGTAAAATAGATGAGAAATGGCCTGCCTTGTAAGGTTTAGGTGGATAGCTGAGTGCACAAGAAATGAAGCTGCATCCACTGCGGCAGGTGTTAAGCAAATCTTGCTGCACTTCCCAATCAATCTACTCATGCATTTCCAGTGTGCCTTCGGTGTGAGGTGCTGCGTCGATACACTTCCGTAACCACAGGACTGAAGGATTACTTTGATTCAAGAAGTACATCCAGTTTGTCCGGCTACAGCATTAGCCAAAGAAAACAAACAGATTCCAGGCCACAACATACAACTTGCGATGAAGGTCAACTACATACAGATCAGAAAGCACATGAGAAGCGAAGTGACCATAAAAGAACACGGGTTGGAAAGCTCAAGTCAATTCATAGACGAACACAAACAGCAATCCCTCTTGTTATTCAATATCAGTAGACGGTTCCCCGACAGACGATACTTTCATGCAAGTAACACTTACAGAACAGAACATACTGCAAGGACAACTTGCATCAATACCAGTCTTCTCAAATCAAATAGTGACGCAGGTTCAGATGAATAACAACTAGTACTGATATTGTGAAGGCTTAACAAGCTTCAGAAACTTCAATACTTGGTATCATATGATAGCGCACACAATCACTTAAAAATTGCAGTCTAAAACCCGTGAATCTTGATGCTATCTTTCTTCACTATTCCAGCCTAACAAAAACATATATATGATGAAGAGTCATCAGGAAAAAAAAAAGAACTAAAACAACAAAGATGTGCGCCTGGTGTAATATAACTTACCTGGACTAGGAAAGTAGCAACATTTTTACGCTGATCACCTTGCAGTTGAATGACCTACAATATACATCAGATGAATGAATTACCAATATGACATTTAGATAATATGAGAAGTTAAAGTTAAACCAATAAAAGGAAGTGAGTACTGAGTGCTACTTCTTACCTGGCCTAGCTCTGGATCCTGGACTACAGTACCATTGCAGCAGAACTCTTTTTTGAGATCCTTGAGGATCTTGTTGTAGCTGTACTCTTTCTTCAAGCCCTGAACAGTTGTCAGACTCTTTCTTCCGTTGCGCTGCTGAATTCGCACGTGCACATAGTCCTTTGATCCAGCACCAGCGTTGGAGTCCTCAGCATTTGCCTCTGCAAACGGATCTACAAGGAAAAGACAAAGTTATCACCTTCTGGCTTCAGATTGTGCTCAGGCCTGGACAAATGGGTCAAAATAAGCTTATTGCATTGGAAGAAAACCAAATGAACAAGCTCAATATGTAACAGAACCGACCAAATCATAAGAACGTAAGTACAAAAACAATCACCGAAGCGATCAAATTCCTGTACTTAAGCTCTCATAATCCCGGTAGTCCGGAAATCACGAAGGATTTCACCAACTCTCGACATACAAACCAAGATCGTAATGATTCAACACAACACATCATCCGTTACAACATTTCATAAGTAGCATTCGGGTTACATCCATCAGAGTCAAATAAATATTTCAAACCAAGTTTGAGTGTGCGGAAGCAACATAGTTTAGTACAAAACATCATAGTTTTCAAATACATTGCCAAGATCAGGGTCATGTCCCACAAAAGCATTATCAGGTACTAGAACTAGTAGAAACCGCGCCCAACGGTCTAGTCTTCATCCCCAGCAGGGAGAAGGCAGTACTTGCAGCAACCAAAGTAGAACTGGTCATCTGCAACAGGTGGGAAATAAACCCTGAGTACGAGAAGGTACTCAGCTAGACTTACCCGACGAAAATCAGAAACAAAAGACACCAAGGATCATGCAAGGCTTTTCAGGTGGGCTAGCTTGACACAGTTGCATAAAAGAGCTTATGATTACAGTAACCAATTTAAACTTAGCATCAAGCTTATCATTATTTACCTGTCTACTAGATTAGCACCTGTACTAGAGCACTCACTTATTAGGGGCAAACAGTATTAACCATAGCAGGTATAATAAGGCTGTCATCATCACTTCCGAACCATTAAGTTATTTAGTGTATCTACATTGGAGATAAGCCCGTCAAGTTCTCACTAACCGGGAGAGACGGCGATTCGAATCGAATTGCAACTCAGCTGAGGGGGTATTCCTAACTCTCACCCTGGCATACTTAGCAAGGGTAGCCGTGGGTTACCTTTGGTACAACTCAGGAACCAAATTCGCGGGTTCGATCAGCGCCAGCGCTCTCAGGGATTACCCTTCTGCCAGGACGATCAGGACTTTTAAATCACCTGCCCTTGGACTCACGCCTACGGCTCCCTTCCGAGGCGTACTTTATACTTATCGACTCCCGGCCTGAGTTGAGCTACTCGGCTTCGCGGTCGGTCTTCAGGCCGGCCAACTAAGAGAGAGGCATGCGTTCAACATGAACAGGAAAGGCTCCAAGATCCAGTCCTTAATCGACACAGACGGAGTCACTGCAACCCGGCAAGCCTCCGTCCGGTCTTCATTTCAAATTAAGACTGGTTCTTTTCCACGATAGCAAATATAGCCAACCGTGCCACATGTATCATCCTATATCTCGCAGGTGACAGGAAATCACCCGACTTCTACCGCGTTTAAGTAGGGCTAAGCACTACTCGAGCCTGAGCTACATAGGATTCAGGGTAACAATATCTGGACAAGGAATGGGTAACCAATGCAGCAAGTGTTTGCATCCAACACCTAAACTTAATGCAACAATATATGTAATAACAATACTGTAACTGCAGTTCGGAAAATAGGAGGCTTAATATGCTCCGGGGCTTGCCTTTCAAAAAGTTGCAAGGACGGTGGTCAGGGCACTCAACGGCGACCTCGTCTGGCACTTCTCCTGAAGGCTGCTCCTCCTGAATCTCCGGTGTCGGCTGCTGCTGCTCGTTCAGTTCCTCGAATTCCAGCAGGGTTACTCCTTCTGGTACACCTATTGCATGCCGATGCAAACGATGAATATCATGGATGCATAAGGAATGACGTGATGCTCATGATGAATGAATCACAGTGAGTTTTTACGAAAGTATTACTGGACACTCGTTTACCGAGTACTTAGCTCTATTCAAATCACTTTAAGCATGTATCCAACTTCACTTAAATAACAAGAGCAACTTACCTAGCTTGCATAACCTAAGATAAAGATGCTCATCTTCAGTTAAAGGCCTAACACCTAGGAACAGTACCATGAACTTAGAATAATAAAGACATACTTAATATAGCAGTTAAAGCTTCATATGCAACAAGTAGTAACTTAATTCTATCATAACCAGAGTTCTATAACTCCAATTGACTTGCAAGAGGACATTCTGGAAAGCTTATGAAATTCTCTACAATTCATTTGTAAACATCAAAGCATGATTCTGAAGTTAACCAAATTCCATTCCAGTAGACCTAGAATCTGTCCCGCAATGACAGGGTTACTAACTTGATTATTTAATGATTGTGCAAAAGCCTAATTTGACCAACCCAAGTTTACCAACTTGTTTTTCATACCTAAGAAACATCAGAAAGTATAGTGCTAACTTCTAAATAAATTATTTAATATCTTTTTCTAATTTATCTAGTTAATCAGGTGATTAAAGCAATATATAGTAAAACTGTTTACAAAAATCTACAAAAATTACAGTACCTATCTCATGCTTCACATAGACTACCATAAAAATTTCAAAGTCATTAAGTAAGTATAACAGTCTACACAAAAATGATAAGGCATACTGGCTTAAAATGGCATAATTAAGAAATCCTAATGAAAAGTGTCAAGCAACAGATTTCCCATTTTTCCTAGCATCCTTCTATCACAAGAATAGCACCCATCAAATTTCACCTTCACTGGATCAATAGAAAAATTATGAAAATTCACACAAGATCCACTTATTAATAAAAGGAAATCTTATAACTTAAAAACTACACATGCACTAGCTCTGAAAATTTTACCAGAGCTTCTAATAAACCAAAATAGAGGACCCACAAAATTTCATAATTTTTGGACCACAGAAACTCAAGATAAAATTCAAACAAATTTGCATGCATCTAAAAACACATTTCAAAGTCCTAATTAATTCATCAAAAATTTCTAAAACATGTGCTCATATATTATTTTTGTTAAATACTAGACATGACCAGGAACTTAACAAAATTTGAACCATAGCATTTGGATCTATATACTAGGAGCTACATATTTTTCAAGATGTACATCAATCTGTGAAATAAATAAATAAAACGAAATCGGAAAAACACTCAGCCACAGCTGGGCCAGCCCACGTAACGGCGGCCCGCGAGCACACAGGCGCGGCCCAAGACGCGCGCCAGCGGCCCAGGCTGGACTCCCGCCTGAGTCTCGGCGGCTGACCGCCGGGTCCCGCGTGACAGCGAGACAAGCAGGGGAGCGGAGGAAGGCGACGGCGTATCTCGCCGTCGGTGACTTCTCCGGCGAGACCAACGGTGCCTACGGGTTCACCTCAACCTAGCGGACCTAAGGAAGCCCTTAGACACAGCTATTGACGCCTCTAGCGGGGGTGGCTATGGCCACGGCGGCGCTCGGCCACGGCACTGCCGGCTCCGGTGAGGCCAAGGCGTCTCGGCCCTTATAGCCGACTCAAAGAGCTTCAGTAGCTTTCACCGAACCTAACGCAAGGGGGAGAAAGGGATGGAAGGGGCTCGAGCAGCACGGCAAGGCGCGCGCCCGGCCGGCGGCGGTCATGGCGACCCGGTGGAGCCGCCTACGCGGTGATAGCTACCTGAGGCAAAAAAAACGGAGTGGCGGTGGGGTCGGGGACGTGGAGAGACTCACGAAGGAGCTGTGGTTCAGAGGAATCGAGCAATGGCGCTCGGGTTTGGGTGGAATTTGCTCGGCGGTGCTCGGTGCTCTGGTCGCCGTGCGCGCGGAGGAAGGAGAAGGAAAAAGGCAAATGGCGCGGCGAGTGCATTCGGGCAGGCGCGGGATGGCTTCAAGGCGCGGCTGCGACGCCAGGAGGCGCACGGCGCGTGGCCAGCGCGGTCAGCCGGCCGTCGACGCGCGGCGCACACGCGTCCGGCGCTTTCTGAACCCGGTCGGCCATGATGGTCACTGACCGTTTTCTGAAAACACGATTCAGTCCTCCATTGTCCCGACTGACAGAGCATGTTCGACGATAATTATCTCCTAATCCGTGACGAGTTAGTGGAAGACATGAACATCAAAGCTGTAGACCTATATTCCCTCTACAATTTCTTTTCCATGATAAACACCTAAAACGTCATGGATCCGAAGTTACATGAAGCTAAAGTTGGCTTGATGCAACTGGAAAACACTATGACTTAGAATATTTTTTTAAGTGTTGAAAACAGCATGTATCTCTGACTTGTGGGCCATGTTTGACCATGTTCCACACATTTTCATGACTTGGCTATAAAACAACTTTTGTTCCTTGATAAATTTGCTACAACTTTTGTAAAGAGTGCACAGCCATGCAAAGTCTCTAAGTTGCACTTTTTAAACAGTCAAACAATGAGACTCTTATGGTCAATTCTAGTCAAACCTCCATTCAAGGGCAATTCTGTCATTTTGACCTACATGAACAATGTTCCAACAAGTAAACTAAATGTAGTTAAGGTGTATTAGACCATGATCAACCATTTTACAAAGTTGTTATATCACTTCTAATGATCACATGAAATAAAACAATTAAAACAAACAATTCAATCATATGTTGCAATGAAATGTTTCATATGTTTCATGGCTTGGTTGTTATTCTACACTTGTCATCTTTCTACCATGTTGTCATGTTTCCAAGTATAAGAATTTCATGTTGCATTCTCAAGTTGCACTACTATCATTCATAAGCACTCAAGTACGAAACACATACAATTTCAAATGTTGCATATGTATGTTTCAATGATAATGACATGATGATATAGATAATGCACATGCTTATGAATGAAATGCAATTAGTGGAAGCCAAACACCTAGGGTGTTACAGCCCTCCCCCCTTAGAAAAATCTCGTCCCGAGATTTGGAAAGCGTACCATTTAGTATAAAAAGCTGGATAGTTTTCTTTTAAATAATCTTCCCGCTCCCAGGTTGCATCCCGCTCACTATGATTACTCCAAACTACCTTGTATATCTTAACCACTCGTGTACGAGTCACTCTTTCTTGAGTATCCAGAACTTGCACGGGCTTTTCCTCATAAGAAAGATCAGATTTCAAGTTGACTTTCCTTGTTGCTATTCTTTCCTCGGGAATACGAAGACACTTCTTCAGCTGGGACACATGGAATACCGGAAATATAGCTCCCATCTCACGGGGTAGATCGAGTTTATAGGCTACTCTTCCACTTTTCTCGATAATGCGGTAGGGTCCAACATATCGAGGCTCAAGCTTCCTTTTAATTCCAAAACGCTTGACTCCTTTCATAGGGGATACCTTCAGATAAACATGGTCACCTACTTCAAACTCAATAGGTTTTCTCCTCTTGTCAGCATAGCTCTTTTGTCTGGCCTGAGCGGCAGTCATATTCTTCTGTATAGTTCGGACTTGCTCTTCGGCTTCTTTTACAAAATCAATACCATAGAATCTTCTTTCTCCGGGTTGCACCCAGTTCAAAGGAGTTCTACACTTGCGGCCATAAAGAGCTTCAAAAGGAGCCATTTTGATACTCTCTTGATAACTGTTGTTATAAGAGAATTCAGCGAGAGGTAACCAGTCTTCCCAAGAGCCTTTGCAAGAGATAAGACAAGCTCTAAGCATGTCTTCAAGAATTTGATTAACACGCTCAGTCTGTCCTGATGTTTGCGGATGATAGGCAGAACTGCGGATTAGATGAGTGCCAAGATTCTGATGTAAGCACTCCCAAAAGCGAGCCGTGAACTGAGGGCCTCTATCAGAAACAATGGATTTGGGTACACCATGGAGACGTACCACTTGTTGAAAATAAATCTCAGCATAATTGTGAGGATGATAGGTAGACTTGACCGGAATAAAGTGAGCAGATTTAGTTAGACGATCTACGATAACCCAGATGGAATCGCAACCCTTTTTGGTAGTGGGTAATCCAACAATAAAATCCATACTAATTTCTTCCCACTTCCAGCCAGGAATAGATAGTGGCTGCAATAGTCCGGGCCTTATGTGAATAGCCTTGACTCTGCAACAGTTATCACACCTTGCCACATAAGCTGCGATTTCTTTCTTCATCTTGGTCCACCAATAATATAGCTTGAGATCTTGATACATTTTACTGCTACCAGGATGGATGGACAATTTTGAAGAATGGGCTTCACTCATAATTTGATTTCTAAGTTCTTTATCTTTGGGTACCATAAGCCTATCATTAAACCAGAGAATTCCCTTGTCATCGACTTTAAAGTGCTTGGTCTCTTTCTCTTTCATTTTCCGCTTGATGTGAAACACACCCACATCCGTCTTCTGGAGTTCGATAATTCGACTTCTAAGAGAGCAATCCACAGTGATATTGTGGAGTACTACAGGATGAAGGAGGTGTGCCAGATGAAAGTCTTCACTAACTAAGGAATTGCAATGGGCCTTTCTGCTTAAGGCATCAGCAACCACATTTGCTTTACCAGGATGGTAATGCACTTGAAGGTTGTAGTCTTTGATCAATTCTAACCAGCGCCGTTGACGCATATTCAACTCGGGTTGAGTAAAAATGTACTTGAGGCTTTTATGGTCAGTATAGATGTTGCACACATTACCCAGCAAGTAATGTCTCCAAATCTTCAGGGCATGAACAACTGCAGCTAGTTCTAAGTCATGGGTAGGATAGTTGACTTCATGCTTTCGGAGCTGGCGCGAAGCATAAGCAATTACTCGACCCTCCTGCATAAGGACACACCCCAAACCGGTGCCACATGCATCGCAGTAGACATCAAAAGGCTTCTCGATGTCAGGCTGTGCCAATATAGGAGCAGAGGTTAGTAGGGTCCGCAAAGTGTGGAAAGCCTCTTCACACTTCGGAGTCCACTCAAACTTCTCATCCTTTTGCAGTAGTCGAGTCATGGGCTTGGCGATCTTTGAGAAATCTGGGATAAAGCGACGATAATAGCCAGCCAGACCCAGAAAACTTCGGACTTCTGTGACCGTAGTAGGTGCCTTCCACTCAAGAACTTCTTGCACCTTAGTAGGGTCAACCGAAATTCCATCACCAGATAATACATGACCAAGAAAAGGTATCTTGTTCAACCAGAACTCGCACTTGCTGAACTTAGCATAAAGCTGGTTGTCACGTAGCCGAGTTAAAACAATTCTCAGATGTTCAGCATGCTCTTTTTCATTCTGAGAATATACCAGGATATCATCAATGAACACGACGACAAATTTGTCCAATTCCGGCATGAATACGGAATTCATCAGGTACATAAAGTGTGCCGGAGCATTGGTCAACCCAAATGACATGACGAGGTATTCGAACAAGCCATAACGAGTAGAGAAAGCCGTCTTAGGTATATCTTCAGGACGAATTTTGATCTGATGATAGCCAGACCGCAAATCGATCTTGGAGAATACCTTAGCTTTAGAAAGCTGATCAAACAGAATATCGATGCGAGGAAGGGGGTATTTGTTCTTGATAGTAACAGCATTAAGGGGGCGATAATCCACGCACATGCGTAGAGACTCGTCCTTCTTCTTCACAAATATAGCTGGACAACCCCAAGGAGAAGAACTAGGTCGAATCAACCCTTTCTTCAATAGCTCATTCAACTGACTCTTCAGCTCAGCCAACTCATTGGGCGGCATTCTATAGGGCCTTCGAGAAATGGGAGCCGTACCCGGAATGAGTTCTATCTTGAATTCTACATCACGGTCCGGAGGTAATCCAGGCAAATCATCTGGAAAGACATCTGGAAATTCACAGACAACCGGTAGATCCTTAATGGCCTTGGCTAAGGTAGCATTGGCTGTACTGTGGATAGCAATATCACGAGGTAACTGCACTAGAAAACCCTTCTTATCCACAGGATCCCTCAACATAACCACACGGGTTGATGTATCGATCAACACTCCATTCCCGCTCATCCACTTCATTCCTAGGATTACATCGATTCCTACCCCCGGTAGAACTACAAGATCCACAAGGAACTCTCGATCCCCGATCTCAATCTTTACATCCTTAACTACTTGGTTAGTCAGGATATTATTTCCAGCAGCACTAATACAATACCCACCCTTGACAATTGTAATCACATTCATTTTATGCTCAGATGCAAAAGTAGAACTCACAAAGGAGTGCGAAGCACCCGAATCAAAGAGCACAACTGCAGGGTGATCATTAACAAGAAACTTACCAGCGGTGACCACTTCACCAGCAGGAATTTCCTCCACTGTAGTATAGTGAACACGCCCCTGACGGACGTTTCCTTGAGCATTCTTGGGAGGATGGGGACATCTGTTTGCCCAATGACCAGGTTGGTTACAGTTCCAGCACGGCCTGTTTGATGGTGGAACATTGGAGCTACTCTGCCCAGATGTATTCTTCGGCAAGGAAATGGTATACCCCTTGCGGAAACCGGTTTTAGCTTGGTTCTTCTTCTGCGGTGGGCGGTACCGGACATTAGCAGTGGGTGGACGGTACGGGGCCTTAGATACCATTGGAGCCTTGGACTGGGAAGCACCAGCCTCAAAGTTCCTTTTCCGGTTCTTGGAAGCAGCATAAATCTTGTCATTGTTCTCCTGAGTCAGAGTGTCACTAATAAACTCATTGAAAGTGACACACTTGCAGTTGCCCATTGACTTCATTAGTTTTGGGGAAAGTCCCCTCTTGAAGCTAGCTATTCTCTTGGCGTCAGTATCGACGAACTCAGGAGCATATCTTGCTAAGTTGTTGAATGCCTGGAGGTACTCATTGAGACTCTTATTGCCTTGGGTGAGCTTCATAAACTCAGTATGCTTGATGGCCATGAGACCAGGAGGGATAAAGTGTCCCCTGAAGGCTGCCTGGAACTGGTTCCAGACGATCTCAACGTTAGCAGGGAAGGTGGTCCTGTGATGGGTCCACCAGATGCCTGCAGGGCCTTGGAGCTGGTGTCCTGCGTACGTAGCCTTCATGCCTTCAGTCAAACGGAGCAATCCAAATCTTTGCTCTATCGTGCTCAACCATTCATCCGCTTGTAAGGGTTCTTCTGCCTCACGAAAGATAGGAGGCTTTGTGTCCATGAAGTCCTTAAAAGTGCTATACTGGTTCGGCTCGGGTCCCTGGTGGGCATGCCGATCCTCACGGTTAGCCATCTGGCGCATAGCCTCAGCTAGCATGCGCTGACTTTCCACAACAGTCTGCATTAGCTCAGCTGGTGTAGGCGGTGGTGGAGGAGGTGTTTGCTCCTCATCTCCAAGGTTACGACCGCGACGAAGATTGTAAGCCATCTGCAAAATGTATAGCCAATGAGCACTGACGATGTGGAAATTTTTTTTTGTAGATGAATCGTATAATTATGCCAAACTGAGTCCATTGGAGGGAATGTATTTAAATAGTCAACAGAGGCACAATCATTCATCACAATCACACAACTCATCAAGTGCATCAATTGACCTATGAATGCGATGAACTTAACCAACAATGAGATCCATAAATCGCAAAGGCGAAATTCCACAAAAGCTCACATACGTGAAGCATAATACGTTTGATAAGTTACATCGAGCCATAGTGGTTCCAACTTACATCAAGGGTAACATAGGGTTCGATATTACATCCCAACGATTAACTTGCTACAAAGTTACTTGTTCATGCATGATGATCAACAAAAGACTAGATCTAGTGCATTAGCTCAGTAGTAAGCTAAACTACGCATCGTCCTCGGAGTCAGTGTCGAGGATCTCTCCTCCATCTTCATCACTAGGAGGCTCTAACTCCTCATCAGGTGGAGCGTCCTCAGGTCCATTGACTTCCATGTCATCGTCACCTTCAGCCATGATGACACCAGAACCCATCTCATTCTCATCATCAGGTGGCAGGATAGGGTGAAGTTGATTGTGCAGTAGGTGAACCTCCTCATGGAGATTGTCATTGTACTCTTCTGCAGCTGCCAACTGCTGCTCTAGCTCAATCTGCCTCGCTCTCAACACATTCTCCTCGTGCCAGGCTTCATTCCGTTGGTTTAACATGTGAACCAACATACGCTCACAGTTGCGGTGAGCAACTGTCAGCCTTTGAACCTCTAGGTTCTCTTGATCCCGTTCCTGCGTGACTTGCTCCAAACGCTGCTGAACTGCAGTCCTTTCAGCAGTCACCTGAGCTAGCTCTGCCCTCAGCCTTTCTGCCTCAGTAGGCTCAGGACGGGGCTCACGAGGAGCTAAACGATGACGAGGCGCCCTACCTCCAGCGGACTTGCGAGCAGTGCGTTTCGTGCGCGCCATCTGTAGCAAAAAGTTACAACGTAAGGGGAGAATTATTTATGGGGTACGAAATTTAATTAGTCGGGACAATCATATTTTAAAGGAGGGAGTAATGCAAGAAATGCCATGTCTGCTTGAACATGATGCATGCACGATCCGTACGTCCTCACAAACCTAGAAAAATTTAAAGGCTAGCGAAATATACGGTGGCATACATACGTTCTCTCGTATACGGTAGCTAGTCGATCTACAACGATACATTGTTAGTGTACCTGCAGAAAATTTCATTTCAGCCCAGTAATTTCCCAAAATGCATAAAAGCAGGCAATAACTAAATACTTTCATACATACATCCCCTGATGTATATACTCTAGTATCACAGCTACCCGTCAGAGATACCCACAATTAAGTACTCTCATAATTACATGGTTAAACATGTAAGTATGCGAGCAACCACAACTACTCTCCCCTAGACCGACGATTGGACGGTCATGCTCTCACAACTCACACTTACCAGAGCGTAGAGGTATTTTGATCCATACATTACCACCCAAGTGGATGGCATCCATACTATAGCACGCCGTATGGACGACGAAATAGAAACAAGCAGGAACCCCCAAGTTAGTACTTTAATAAGCCACCTAAGAGTCCTTATTTGGGCATAAGGGATATGACCACTGGCAATACTTAGTATTTAATTTAGGATTTTCACAAATACTTTTGTTTTAAATACACAAATGACGTGTTTAGTGTCAAATCTTGCTCTGATGCCAGCTGTAACAGAACCGACCAAATCATAAGAACGTAAGTACAAAAACAATCACCGAAGCGATCAAATTCCTGTACTTAAGCTCTCATAATCCCGGTAGTCCGGAAATCACGAAGGATTTCAACCAACTCTCGACATACAAACCAAGATCGTAATGATTCAACACAACACATCATCCGTTACAACATTTCATAAGTAGCATTCGGGTTACATCCATCAGAGTCAAATAAATATTTCAAACCAAGTTTGAGTGTGCGGAAGCAACATAGTTTAGTACAAAACATCATAGTTTTCAAATACATTGCCAAGATCAGGGTCATGTCCCACAAAAGCATTATCAGGTACTAGAACTAGTAGAAACCGCGCCCAACGGTCTAGTCTTCATCCCCAGCAGGGAGAAGGCAGTACTTGCAGCAACCAAAGTAGAACTGGTCATCTGCAACAGGTGGGAAATAAACCCTGAGTACGAGAAGGTACTCAGCTAGACTTACCCGACGAAAATCAGAAACAAAAGACACCAAGGATCATACAAGGCTTTTCAGGTGGGCTAGCTTGACACAGTTGCATAAAAGAGCTTATGATTACAGTAACCAATTTAAACTTAGCATCAAGCTTATCATTATTTACCTGTCTACTAGATTAGCACCTGTACTAGAGCACTCACTTATTAGGGGCAAACAGTATTAACCATAGCAGGTATAATAAGGCTGTCATCATCACTTCCGAACCATTAAGTTATTTAGTGTATCTACATTGGAGATAAGCCCGTCAAGTTCTCACTAACCGGGAGAGACGGCGATTCGAATCGAATTGCAACTCAGCTGAGGGGGTATTCCTAACTCTCACCCTGGCATACTTAGCAAGGGTAGCCGTGGGTTACCTTTGGTACAACTCAGGAACCAAATTCGCGGGTTCGATCAGCGCCAGCGCTCTCAGGGATTACCCTTCTGCCAGGACGATCAGGACTTTTAAATCACCTGCCCTTGGACTCACGCCTACGGCTCCCTTCCGAGGCGTACTTTATACTTATCGACTCCCGGCCTGAGTTGAGCTACTCGGCTTCGCGGTCGGTCTTCAGGCCGGCCAACTAAGAGAGAGGCATGCGTTCAACATGAACAGGAAAGGCTCCAAGATCCAGTCCTTAATCGACACAGACGGAGTCACTGCAACCCGGCAAGCCTCCGTCCGGTCTTCATTTCAAATTAAGACTGGTTCTTTTCCACGATAGCAAATATAGCCAACCGTGCCACATGTATCATCCTATATCTCGCAGGTGACAGGAAATCACCCGACTTCTACCGCGTTTAAGCAGGGCTAAGCACTACTCGAGCCTGAGCTACATAGGATTCAGGGTAACAATATCTGGACAAGGAATGGGTAACCAATGCAGCAAGTGTTTGCATCCAACACCTAAACTTAATGCAACAATATATGTAATAACAATACTGTAACTGCAGTTCGGAAAATAGGAGGCTTAATATGCTCCGGGGCTTGCCTTTCAAAAAGTTGCAAGGACGGTGGTCAGGGCACTCAACGGCGACCTCGTCTGGCACTTCTCCTGAAGGCTGCTCCTCCTGAATCTCCGGTGTCGGCTGCTGCTGCTCGTTCAGTTCCTCGAATTCCAGCAGGGTTACTCCTTCTAGTACACCTATTGCATGCCGATGCAAACGATGAATATCATGGATGCATAAGGAATGACGTGATGCTCATGATGAATGAATCACAGTGAGTTTTTACGAAAGTATTACTGGACACTCGTTTACCGAGTACTTAGCTCTATTCAAATCACTTTAAACATGTATCCAACTTCACTTAAATAACAAGAGCAACTTACCTAGCTTGCATAACCTAAGATAAAGATGCTCATCTTCAGTTAAAGGCCTAACACCTAGGAACAGTACCATGAACTTAGAATAATAAAGACATACTTAATATAGCAGTTAAAGCTTCATATGCAACAAGTAGTAACTTAATTCTATCATAACCAGAGTTCTATAACTCCAATTGACTTGCAAGAGGACATTCTGGAAAGCTTATGAAATTCTCTACAATTCATTTGTAAACATCAAAGCATGATTCTGAAGTTAACCAAATTCCATTCCAGTAGACCTAGAATCTGTCCCGCAATGACAGGGTTACTAACTTGATTATTTAATGATTGTGCAAAAGCCTAATTTGACCAACCCAAGTTTACCAACTTGTTTTTCATACCTAAGAAACATCAGAAAGTATAGTGCTAACTTCTAAATAAATTATTTAATATCTTTTTCTAATTTATCTAGTTAATCAGGTGATTAAAGCAATATATAGTAAAACTGTTTACAAAAATCTACAAAAATTACAGTACCTATCTCATGCTTCACATAGACTACCATAAAAATTTCAAAGTCATTAAGTAAGTATAACAGTCTACACAAAAATGATAAGGCATACTGGCTTAAAATGGCATAATTAAGAAATCCTAATGAAAAGTGTCAAGCAACAGATTTCCCATTTTTCCTAGCATCCTTCTATCACAAGAATAGCACCCATCAAATTTCACCTTCACTGGATCAATAGAAAAATTATGAAAATTCACACAAGATCCACTTATTAATAAAAGGAAATCTTATAACTTAAAAACTACACATGCACTAGCTCTGAAAATTTTACCAGAGCTTCTAATAAACCAAAATAGAGGACCCACAAAATTTCATAATTTTTGGACCACAGAAACTCAAGATAAAATTCAAACAAATTTGCATGCATCTAAAAACACATTTCAAAGTCCTAATTAATTCATCAAAAATTTCTAAAACATGTGCTCATATATTATTTTTGTTAAATACTAGACATGACCAGGAACTTAACAAAATTTGAACCATAGCATTTGGATCTATATACTAGGAGCTACATATTTTTCAAGATGTACATCAATCTGTGAAATAAATAAATAAAACGAAATCGGAAAAACACTCAGCCACAGCTGGGCCAGCCCACGTAACGGCGGCCCGCGAGCACACAGGCGCGGCCCAAGACGCGCGCCAGCGGCCCAGGCTGGACTCCCGCCTGAGTCTCGGCGGCTGACCGCCGGGTCCCGCGTGACAGCGAGACAAGCAGGGGAGCGGAGGAAGGCGACGGCGTATCTCGCCGTCGGTGACTTCTCCGGCGAGACCAACGGTGCCTACGGGTTCACCTCAACCTAGCGGACCTAAGGAAGCCCTTAGACACAGCTATTGACGCCTCTAGCGGGGGTGGCTATGGCCACGGCGGCGCTCGGCCACGGCACTGCCGGCTCCGGTGAGGCCAAGGCGTCTCGGCCCTTATAGCCGACTCAAAGAGCTTCAGTAGCTTTCACCGAACCTAACGCAAGGGGGAGAAAGGGATGGAAGGGGCTCGAGCAGCACGGCAAGGCGCGCGCCCGGCCGGCGGCGGTCATGGCGACCCGGTGGAGCCGCCTACGCGGTGATAGCTACCTGAGGCAAAAAAAAACGGAGTGGCGGTGGGGTCGGGGACGTGGAGAGACTCACGAAGGAGCTGTGGTTCAGAGGAATCGAGCAATGGCGCTCGGGTTTGGGTGGAATTTGCTCGGCGGTGCTCGGTGCTCTGGTCGCCGTGCGCGCGGAGGAAGGAGAAGGAAAAAGGCAAATGGCGCGGCGAGTGCATTCGGGCAGGCGCGGGATGGCTTCAAGGCGCGGCTGCGACGCCAGGAGGCGCACGGCGCGTGGCCAGCGCGGTCAGCCGGCCGTCGACGCGCGGCGCACACGCGTCCGGCGCTTTCTGAACCCGGTCGGCCATGACGGTCACTGACCGTTTTCTGAAAACACGATTCAGTCCTCCATTGTCCCGACTGACAGAGCATGTTCGACGATAATTATCTCCTAATCCGTGACGAGTTAGTGGAAGACATGAACATCAAAGCTGTAGACCTATATTCCCTCTACAATTTCTTTTCCATGATAAACACCTAAAACGTCATGGATCCGAAGTTACATGAAGCTAAAGTTGGCTTGATGCAACTGGAAAACACTATGACTTAGAATATTTTTTTTAAGTGTTGAAAACAGCATGTATCTCTGACTTGTGGGCCATGTTTGACCATGTTCCACACATTTTCATGACTTGGCTATAAAACAACTTTTGTTCCTTGATAAATTTGCTACAACTTTTGTAAAGAGTGCACAGCCATGCAAAGTCTCTAAGTTGCACTTTTTAAACAGTCAAACAATGAGACTCTTATGGTCAATTCTAGTCAAACCTCCATTCAAGGGCAATTCTGTCATTTTGACCTACATGAACAATGTTCCAACAAGTAAACTAAATGTAGTTAAGGTGTATTAGACCATGATCAACCATTTTACAAAGTTGTTATATCACTTCTAATGATCACATGAAATAAAACAATTAAAACAAACAATTCAATCATATGTTGCAATGAAATGTTTCATATGTTTCATGGCTTGGTTGTTATTCTACACTTGTCATCTTTCTACCATGTTGCCATGTTTCCAAGTATAAGAATTTCATGTTGCATTCTCAAGTTGCACTACTATCATTCATAAGCACTCAAGTACGAAACACATACAATTTCAAATGTTGCATATGTATGTTTCAATGATAATGACATGATGATATAGATAATGCACATGCTTATGAATGAAATGCAATTAGTGGAAGCCAAACACCTAGGGTGTTACACAATATAACCCAATAACCAATGAATGCCCATAGCCTTGCCAATAAGGACATGTATATCATTATCACCTCAGGAGGAGGTCACTACTGATTCTTGTGCACCAATAGAACTGCACAGTACACAACTTAAGACAACTAGACTATATGTTAGAGGCATAGGCATGCGGTGGAAGACTGGGCAGCATGCAGGAAGGAGTCAGGCGTTGCCTATTGTTAGGATCTAGACTGAGTTTGAGTGGTTAGGGAGTTAAGTATCTGTAATCTGGGGTGGAATGAATCAAGCAAGAATTGGAAGGAAGAGCCTTCACTCTTGCTTGGCCATGGGCAAGGTCCCCGGCCGGCCCCCTCTCTTCCTCGCAACCATAGCCACCATAACATCCACCATAACACTATATCTGCAGGTTATTTTAGGGTTAAGAGAACAAGGAAAGAAACCGAAAAGTGATCTGTTCTCAGTTGAACCTATTTAAGAACGATTATAATCAATATAAATTGTTACTATCTCAATGAGAAAATGTATAACAAAACATGTTGGAAAAAAGGATGTATACCAAATGCAGATGGAAGCTGGAGGTCGAGATCAGACATGAAACTTAGTTCTTGAGTTTGATTAGTCCCCGTAGAGATCACTGAGTTTGACTAGTCAATCTGGGTGTAAGAGCTGCAAACCATAATACCATTCCAATCAATCACTAGTATAGTATGCAGTCATAATAAAGGCATAAAAGAACTTAAATTAAATGTACAACTCAACTCAATCATCCAATATCCAGGGTGACACAGGCACAGCAATATTCACGACAAAATGCAAGATGCTCATATTGACTCGAATACTCTATACACAAGAGAGCAAATCTAACAAGATAATACCTATATGAACAATCAAGGACTATTATGAGGTAAGAAATAAATAGGCTTAATGGACACTGAAGCCAAACGATGTTTTACATACCTAACTGATGGAGGTGCTATTGGGCTCATAACCAAGGGCAGATCAGAACAATGGCAGGGCAAGAAACCACACAATTCAGAGCTAATCGAATGAAATATTCTAGGATAAGTGTTCAAAAGGTCCAATAAATTTTTCATCTTTGCTTGGTCTGAATGGGCTAGAAAGGTACATGACATAACTGAAAGTACTTTACCAAAACAGTAGCCTGAGGTGACTGGATTTACTAGCTGCTAGCTTGCTATCTCCCTGCTAAAGTGGTGGTCCGAAACAGACTAACACTTTAGCGGAGGCTGATAGCATATCGTGGTCCTGTTTCCCTTTCTAGAATGCTGTTCTAGTAAAAAAAACATCTGCATTTCTGTTATGCGAGTAATGGAAATGGGGCTGGTCTTTCCATTATATGAGTAATGGAAATGGGGCTAGCCTCGAGTCGAAAAAAAGTAGCCTGGGGTGACTTAACCATACAAGCAACTTGCCTAGTTGCCTACTACCTCTTACCTCTTATATGATAGCTAACCAAAACTCTGTGTTCTCTGCTTATTAACAACAGGTTTCAACTATCAGGAGAAGAATACCTTCTAAAACTGGATCAGTGGGCACAAACTCCCAATTCTCAGTCACTTCAGCAGATGAAGATATCATTTACAGATAACAAACATTGCATATACAACTCTAGATGTAAAATCTGCATAGGAGTTCCTAAATTGCAATACAATTTAGTTGTGGTGTCGATCATTCTACAAGTCAGAAGATACACCTTATCATATACATACATCTAAATGGCACAAGGAATCAAGGATACCAAAACACGGCAATCAAATCATGAAACTGTATCGAATCACAAACCCTGGTGGTGGTGCTTGATTTGGGGGAGGTTCCCAAAATCAGGCCATGTGGAGTTAAAATCGATCCGCCAGGACCGCCAACCCATCGCCACCCTCCCCGACACCACCAAAATCCGATCGGAGCAAACATTCTCCACGTTAACAAACCAACGCACAAATTCCTCGAAACAACCCCGAGACCTGCTCGATTTGGGGCGAGATTACGACCGCACAATCCGACCGACCACAGATCAATCAAGAGACGGAGGAGCCCATCATCAGGTCCTCGAAATTCTGAGCTCGGAAACACGGAATTGATCGGGGAAGAGCAGGGAGGAGGCATCACCTTTGGTTGGTGGCGCCGCCGGCGAATCGAGGACGTGGAACCGCGCTCTCTCTGTTTGTGGGTCCTCCCGCTCCAAGGCCTTGTTTAGCTGGCGAAATTTTCGGCGAAATGGTATTGCAGTACTTTCGTTGTTATTTGATAATTAGTGTCTAATCATAGTCTAATTAGGCTTAAAAGATTCGTATCGTGAATTTCGTCTAAACTGTGTAATTAGTTTTATTTTTTATTTATATTTAATGCTTCATGCATGCGTCCAAAGATTCGATGTGACGGGGAATCTTGAAAATTTTTGCAAAATGGAAGGAACTAAACGGCACCCAAGTCGATCGCCTGTTGCGGTTGGTTATAAATAAGGATGAAAACGGATCGGATACGGACGGATATCCGGATTTGGATTCGAATACGGATAGTGTCAACTATGTCGGATAGGATACGATTGGATATCGACATTATAAATATGCGATTTAAGTATTGCATACGGATATGATATCGGATATTGGATATTCAGATTCGGATACGGACAGATCTCAACCCCTGGATCCAAATTCGGTTTTCGTTATAAAGGACGAGGCGTGTGCTTCTTCCCTGCTTGGGCGAACCGCCAATAGGATCTGGATTCGGCCCACTCGATTCCCCTTTGTGGGCTTACGTAGGCTCACCAGCGCTCCCGGTGGGCTGGTGAAACTTGTATTCACTCCACCCAATGCGTAAATGGAATCATGGCCTTGTCAACCAACCAACGAATAAGGCCCGACAAAAACTGGGCTCCTTGCTGGAGACATGAACTCATGAACATCTCAAAGGCCATCTTAAATGGGCATTTGGCGTCTTGATCAGACCTGATCAAAACTAGAGTCGGGTCGGGTTCAAGTCGGGCGGGGAAAACAGGTGGAGTCAAAACTTTTAGTTCCGACGTAACGATGGATCGATATTTTCTTGGTTTTGGCTTCTTCTATTTTATAGGTTTTGTAGAGCAAAAGTATCTCCAAGAAATTCTCTAGGCCCCGTTTGCATCCTTGAAATTAAATTTATTTTAATAATTATAATTAAAACGTATATTAATTAAGCTAATATGCTTGTATATGGATTATATTTGTATATTATTATATGGTGCAATGTCAAATTCCAAGGCTTTGTTCGCTTGAACTTATAAGCCAGAATTAGCCCTACTTTTTTAGTCATAGAACAATGTTTTTCTCTCACAATAAATCAGTCCTATAAATCAGCCACAACAACAATAAGTCCTGCCAAACAGAGCCCAAGCCAAATAGCATAATTTATTAAGTCGATTTCAATTTCTCAAAAAATAAAAGAATCCAAACGGCTTCTAAAATTAATCTCCAAAAATGAATATTTAGAGGAATCAGCAGCCAAATTCAGTCAGATGCACCGACGAGTCAGACCAAATGGCCTATGAACAGTTCTAGTCTCGATCTTGTTGGTATCATTTCACTTCTCCAGCGAAGCATAGAGTATGTGCCAGGCTGCCAGCAGGTATACGCCCTTGTTTAGTTCTTCCAACCTCTTGAAAAGTGCACTATGCAAAAAGAAGATTTTCCATCACATCAAACTTGCGGTACATGTATGGAGTACTAAATGTAGATGAAATCAAAAACTAATTGCACAATTTGCTTTAACTTTGCGAGACGAATCTTTTGAACCTAATTAGTCAATGTTTGGACAATAATTCACAAATACAAACGAAATACTACAGTAGAGAATCTTCACTATGCAAAGTTTACCTGCGCAAACTTTGCCCAACTAAACACCGCCTACAACGAAATGTACATTTTCAATTTAGAACATCATAATTGACTAGGAAATCAAGAAAGGTCCCAGCAGAACTATATATGGGCACGCAGCTCGGGACATGGCGGCCTAGCCCAAAGCCCGCCTTTTTGGCCCGGCACGAGCACGGCTCGGCTTGGTGCTGAGCGGGCCTAGGCTGACACGGCCCGAAGGAGTAGCCCGTGCCTGGGCCGCACCCCAAGCACGTAGGGCTGGCACGGTGAAAGCTCTAGTTTGGTTTTGGTAAATTGATGAAACCCTAGGTGCTAACCTTTGACTCTAAATGTATATGAGATAGGTTAGTATTAATCCAAATGGTGGAGCAAGTGAATGATGATCGTGATGATGGTGGAGGCCATGATGATGATCAAGTGCTCAAAACTTGAAAAAGAAGAAAGAGAAAAATAAAAAGCTCAAGACAAAGGTATAATTGATAGGAGCTCTTTGTTTTAGTGATCAAGACACTTCTTAGAGAGTGTGGTCACATTTAGGATAGATAGTCATACTATTAAGAGAGGTGAAATTCATCGTGAAATGTGGTTATCAAAGTATCACTAGATGTTTTAACTCATTGCATATGCATTTAGATTCTAATGAGTGCTAACTGTAACACCCCCGATGTTACGCCTTAAACCAACTACTAAAACATGTCATGAGCATCATGTTTATGTGATAATACATGTGATAGAATGTGTAGATAAATTTCTTGTAACTTAAAATGGTCAATACAAATATTAAATGAAAGTTGATTCAATAGCTCATGTATATCAAGTAGGGTTGAAAACTAATTTTTATTAAGCAAAAATACTATAGAACATGTGTGTGGTACTTAAATAAAGTTTGAAGTACAAACTTTGTAGATGACAATACAACTTTTGCTGTAGAGAAATAACATTGCTAGCTAGTTATTCTAGTAGCTTAGAAATAGAACTTGAAATTGAATTCAGCCAAGACTTAGAAGATTCTTTAAGTTTATTGACAACTAGAGAATGCAAGGTTTGGGAATTTATTTTGTGAAATTGAGTTAAGAGGTGGTGTCGTGTTTTAGCTCGGATTGGTAGCCTAATAGACCCTCTTTAGCATAGTAAAGGCGTTTTAGTGTCAACCTTAACCGTTTAGTTGCTATTGACGCTTTAAAATTCGTGCACGACACGTTCTCGGGCTGGCTCGCCGGGTGGATGCGGTCACTAAGCTCGGGTGCTCGGCGTCATCCGCGCTGGTCGTGCGTGCGCGCTCTGCCGCGTGTGGTCGGCCGTGGCTGCCTCTGGCCTGGCTGCGGCTCGGCTGTAACACCCTCGGTGTTACATTGTACAACTTTTCGCTAACATACTGTATAAGCATCATATTTGTGTATACATGTTGGTATTATAGGGTATAAAGCAATTTTCAAAACTTGAAGCGTTCATTTGAAACAGGAAACGAGATTACATTTCATGCCGCATGGTGTTACTTAGGGTTCTTAATGAATTTTTATTGAACGAAAATGCTATAGGACGCGTATGTGAACTTTAATAAAGTTGGTAGTATAAACTTCATAGGTGACGGTGAAATACTTGCGGTCGGAAATGGGGTTCGCTAGCTAGTGTGTCAAGTAGCTTCGAAAAGGAATGCGATGCGAAACCATTCAAAGTTTAAGTCATTTCGCGTAAGTTTGAAAATAGGTCAACGAAGCCATGTTCGGTAATTTTTGTAGAGCGATCGAGTTAAGAAGTGGCGAGATGTTTTGGCACAGTTGGTAGCCCTAGGTACCCTTTTGAGTGTAGAACAACTGGTTTGGCGTTTGGAGCATTCAGTTCGAGTTTTTGAGCCACTTTAAAAAGCGTGCATGGCACATTGTCCATCTCCGGGCGTGGTCACCACCTCTGCTCGGCATGGCACCGCTGCTGGCCTGCCCAGTGCGCGCTGCCGCACCGGCCACGACCCCACCGTTGCGCCTATGCAAGCACGCCCGCACACATGGCCCGTGTTGCTGGCCAGGTTCCCTACTGCTGCGCCTTGGTACACGCTCGCGCGTGCCGCACGCGTCCAGATGCGCTGTCCGCCCGACATTGCCGCTCGCTAGCTGTCAGGCCATTACTGCCGCCCGGTCCACTCCGCTGTGCGCGCTTGGCTTACGACACGCGTGCATTGTGGTCCAATGGGCCTGAATGCTGCCTCCTCCATCACATCCGCCTATGCCACTGCCCGACATCACGCCTGCTTGCGTGTTCGGCTCGTCCGAACCAAGGTCGCCACTCTCCCGAGAGCTCACACGCACAGCCTGCACGACCTTCACTGCTCCCATTGACGCAGCGTAGCTGCACGCGTGTGGGACAGCTGCCTCACTGTGCCTTCACGTCTGTATCCGTTGCCACGCTCAGCGCCGAGCCAAGCCGTCCTAACTTCCTTGTTTTGCAGTCGCCGTGTTGTCGGAACTGCCCCCTCCAATTTTGCCGTAGTGAAGCCACCGCAGTGCAATTAACCCCGCCCTTGGCTCCGTCGTGTATCCAGGCGCACAATCGACCCCACCTCGCTGTTTGTACCGCTGCACAGTGCCCCAATTTGGGATTGCCGTGACATCGGGTCCTTAAGATCGGACGAGTATGCGCCGTCGGCAAGCCATGCATCCTATGCATCTCTTGGTAATTCCTTGCACCGCTAGCCTTTACTCCAGCTGCTAATCGCCCTACTCACCTCGGTCGAAGGTCTACCACCGCCTAGCATTCCCAGACGCGGCTGTGCCATCACCGTGCGCCGCCGCACCACCACACGCGCACGTGGCCAGCTTGGCTCAGGCCATCTCCGAACAAATCACCGTCTCGAAGGTTTTCGTGGTGAGTCACTGGAGCTCGCTAGCTACCGATTTTGCCCTGGCCTTGCCGACATTCACCGGAATGGCACCGCCATGACTACAGGACCTCCGCCACCATGGTCGGACTGTGCTACTACATCTCGGCTCACGTTTCCTTCGCCCGACACTTCGCGTTCGCTCCTAGGTAAGGGTTGGCTCGGTTGTTGGGGAGGGGATGGTCTGCTATGGCCGGCGTATGCCGCCGATGCCAGTGCTGCCGTGCCGGAGTGCACGCACGGGTGTCGGGGATGTAGCTGTTGTGAAGGTAGGATTTTTTGGGAGCGTAACTGTAAAATGGTAGACTAGCGTACCAATGCTTTTAGCGCTCGTGGAAATACAGAGCAGTCTGAGGGTGTTTCTGCTTATTGCCTGATGCGCGTGGGTCTTTCCCTCCGCGGGCCGTCATCCGGCTGGGCCGCGCCGTGCTTGCGCTCACGTCGTGCCATTGTGGGCCGAGCCGCGCGAGTTGGTCCGCAAGTTAGAAATCAGTTTCTTCAATTTCTAGTAAAGTAGAAATGCTTATTTAATTTAGTTATGAGCTGAACTTTGATAAATTGTAGTAAATTATGTAGATGTTCAAAAATAGTGAAACCAAGTTTGTTAGGTTCACAAAATTACCATCTACATGTTAGTGTAATTAGATTATAGTTAGTTGTGTCAATGGTAGGTTCATAAATTCAAACTAGATGGCTTAGTATTATGTGGATTAATGTTTGTAGCACCATGGCCGGTAGCACTAGCGTAGTAGTTAAACAGATGTACTTGCATTTTAAGAGTTGCTGTTGCTATGTTACTAAGCATGGCATCATTATTTCATGCATGTAGATCACGAGCTAGTAGAATTCATGCCTATCGACGAACATGAGTACGACGAGGTGATTGAGGAGTACGAGGAGAAGATTCGCATGCAGGAGGGAGCCCCGAAGCCTGTTGGTGCTAACCTTACTGACCCGTCGCCTGTCCAAAGCAAGCCCCGGTGCATAACACCTATTTTAGGATCACTGAATATATATAGGTAAATGGTGAGTCCTACTAGTACAGGTCAATGTGCATTTAAGTTACAAGAATGTTACGGAAACTACATGCATAAATATATCTACCTATGAGTCCTACTAGTACAGGTCGAGTAGCTGTTATGCTCAGGATATCGGTAGCGTGAGTAACCTGCCGTTACTCACAAGTAGGTGATAAATATGATCACTCATGATAAACTGTGTAAAGGTAAATGGTGACCGGGCAGGGATATAGTTTGGGTATTGGTGGGTATAAAGGGTTGAGTCCTGCAGCCAACAGGGCATAGCTCGGTTACCCTTTTTCTCTGTCTGTGTTGATTAAGGACTGGTCATTGGATATGGCTCTAGGCAAGTCATAGATCTATTGTCCTGAGCACATACTTGGGTATGGGCATAGAGAAGACTTGTTTCTCTCTTGTCGTGGATCTAGCTCTTTCTGGACCGACTGATTGGAGGCAGAGATGGTGGAGGTCCTTGTACCGCACTAAGTCTGGGACTCAGGAGTGGGGTCTTGGAGTCCAAGTTTGGACGGAAACTAGACACCCAGGACAGGAGAGTGATAGGTTGGTCCTGCTTGTGCCTAGGGTACAAGTGGGGCATGTGTCTTCAGGGCACCCAGCTGGGGGCATTGATTCATGAATCATCGGCGTTCCAGTACAACTTGTCTGCGGTTTAGCACCATAGTAAGAACTAAAAGTTGAAAGGAGAAGAAATGGAACTGATTGCTCAACTCTTGCTTGAAAGTAGAACATGTGATTATATAGACTAGATAGCTAATAACTTAATGCGGCTAATAATAATAACATAAGTAAGGACTCACAATTAGTATTGCTTTCTGCCCAAAAGAAACCGGCAAACCATAAAGCTTATCATATTCTTTGGAGTCGGAAAATTATTCCCACTAGTCAGATAAGTCTTGCGAGTACATTGTGTTTATTTATCCCTGTTGCAGGTGATGCATGAGAAGTACCTTTGTGTGGAGGATTCTTCTAGTGGGCTAAGAGGGAATCCTCGCTCCTACCGTTAGATGTTTATTTAAATTCCACTGTTTATCATTCTGCACTCTGACATTTGGTATTGTAATAATATACTTTTTAAGAAACTCTGATGTATGAAATAGACAAGTATTGTAACTCACTCTCATTATTGGATCCTTGGGAAAAATGTGGATCTTTTGGGTTCTCCCTTGGGGTATGCCGGACGGACACCGCCCGCTGTAGCTTGCTTTCGGGGTGCTTAGTGTCTGGTGGAAGATGAGCGCCTCCGTAAGTATGCTATTTCGGGCGGTTCTGCCACAGTTGGTACTAGAGCCAATAATGGTTACGTGTTTTATCACTCGTTTTCAAAAAACTTAAAAATTTGACCAACAAAAGTTTTGCGAAAAGTAGGATGCAATTATATTAGGTAAATAAGTATAAGTCCTAGCAATATGGTCTGTCTAGGATAGCGGCACTAGTTTTATCTAATTAGTTTTCTGTAGGTATACTGACTTATGTTGCGTAAGAAATCGCTTAGTATACAGAAAGTAAGGGTGCGATGTGTCAAATTTTTTTCAAATGCCGCTATATTCTGACTTGAGTGAACGTATAGGCTGAAGCATGCATCATGATAATAGCATCTTACTTAAACTAAAATCCCCCTTCATGAATAATTGAGTTAGTAAATTGATAGGACTAACTAAAGGGATGCTTTAATAAATGTGCTGTCAATTCTTTAATTCCTTGCTTCTGATCGGGAAGGTGTTCTAATGGATGGTTCATATCTCTTACAGATGAATCTAAGGTCTAGACGCGGGAGCACTAGTTCTAGGGTGGCTCACGGTCTTGGTGAAGGCCAAGGCGAGAGTGGCCGGGCCATTGAGCACGGCAGCAGAGGGGGTCAGGAGGTTCCACCTCTGGCTCCTCACCCTTTCCCGCCACCTCCACCGCCACCACCAATGACTCACGCTGAGATGATGGCGGAGCTATTGGCTACTCGCTGAGAGTCAACCCGTGCGATGGAGATTATGGCACAAGCTGTCGCTGGCTTCGCCCGTGGTGGCCACAGGGGCAACGGTGGGAACGGGGGTGCTGCCCGCCATCCTGAGGGACCCTCCTCTTACTAGGACTTCCTCAAGACTCACCCACCCACTTTCACACCGTTAGATGAGCCCCTAGATGTGGAGCACTGGCTTCGTATTTTGGAGCAGAAGTTTCTGTTGCTCGATGTGACCGACGAGCAGAAAGTGCGCTTTGCAGCGTAGCAGCATTTGGGGTCCGCGAGTGCATGGTGGGATACCTTCCATGCCATGCAGTAGCCAGATCATCCGACAACCTAGCAGGAGTTCACCACTGCATTTAGAGAGTTCTATATTCCTGCTGGTGTCATTAACCAGAAACCGACTGAGTTCTTAGAGCTACGACATGGGAGTATGATAGTGATGGACTATGTGAATAAGTTCAATCACTTGGCCCAGTATGCTAGCATTCATGTGGACACTGACAACAAGAAGAAAGACCGCTTCTTTCACGATCTCTCTTCCATCCTTTAGGAGAAGCTGTACACGATGAACTCTCAGACCTTTGGGGCACTGATGACCGCCGCCATTGCCATGGAGGGCTTTTAGCAGGAGTCCTAGGCAGAGTGGAAGAGGAAACAGGTGGATGCAGGGTCTTCTAGCCACCCCCACACTCAGAAGGTACAGGTTGTCCGATGGGGGCCCTATTAGTCATCAGGTGGGCCTTTGTTTCGGTAGCCCCAGCAGACTTCTCAAACTTCCTCCACACAGTACCATGCACCCCCACAGCAGGTGTAGCCCCAGCAACCTCAGGGACAACAGGTCCCACCTTGTCAGGGATTTGGGAACAAGCCCGGTGCTTGCTTCAAGTGTGGCAAAGATGGCCACTATGCCTGGGAATGTCCCCAGAACCATCTAGCTCAGTCCGCTCAACCATCGGCAAACTCTAGGCTTGTCAGGAGGACCATAATCAAGAAGAAAGTGCCCAGCAAATCCGGCCAGGTGCATTTCATAGATGATGCGTAGATTTTGCAGCAGGAGCCGATGATGGCTGGTATGTTTACCATCAACTCCTATCTAGCTTTTGTGTTGTTCAATTCTGGTGCATCACATTCCTTTATGAGCATGGGATTTGTAGTGTGGCACAACTTATCACTTATGGCTATACCGTATGCCTATAAGATCCATACTGTGGGTTCACAAATGTTCATCAATACCTGAACGAATTCAGTAAGTTTGGTATTAGCCACCCACACTTACCGCCTATAGTTCATGGTAATGCCTAGGCAAGGCATTGATGGTATTCTTGGAATGAACTGGTTGCGGGTGTATGGGGTAGTATTGGATATGAAGCAGAGAAGTGTGGAGTTACGACTTCCTTCTTCTGAGGATAGGATGTCTCTTATTGTACTCTCAGATCTAGTCTTACCTATTGCTGCCCATGCTAAAGCCTCTCCTGATCTTACCTCTATTCCTATGGTATGCGATTTCCTAGATGTTTTCCCTGAAGATCTTCCTAGGTTGCCACTGGACAGAGATGTAGAATTCTCCATTGAGCTAGAGCCTAGTACTGCCCCTATCTCTAGATGCCCGTACCGCATGGCTCCAAGGGAACTAGCAGAAATGAAGAAGCAGCTCGAAGAGTTGATGGAAAAAGGTTTCATCCGTCCTAGTTCTTCACCGTGGGGTTGCCTAGCTATTTTCGTGAAGAAGGATGGTACTCTATGGATGTGTGTGGATTACCGCCCTCTTAATGTGGTAACAGTTAAGAACAAGTATCCTTTGCCCCGCATAGATACTTTGTTCGACCAATGCCAAGGTGTTCTCAAAGATTGATCTCCGATCAGGCTACCATCAGATCAAGATCAGGCCACATGATATACCAAAGATAGCTTTCTCTACTAGGTATGGGCTATATGAGTACCTAGTGATGTCTTTTGGTCTCACCAATGCTCATGCCTTCTTCATGTACCTGATGAATTTAGTTTTTATGCCAGAGCTGGATAAGTTTGTGGTAGTTTTCATTGATGACATCCTGATCTATTCCAAGAATGATGAAGAGCATGCCCAACATCTTCGGATAGTATTGGCTCGACTAAGGGAGCACAAGCTATATGCTAAATTCAGCAAGTGCGAATTTTGGTTAGATCAAGTGCAGTTTTTGGGGCATGTGCTGACACCTGACGGCATTTTAGTAGATCCTAGCAAGGTGCAAGATGTGTTGGATTGGAAGTCTCCCAAATCTATGCACCAGATTCATTAGTTTCTTGGTCTCGCTGGGTACTATCGGTGTTTCATCCCAGATTTCTCCAAGATAGCCCAGCTAATGACTAAGCGGCTCCAAAAAGAAGTCAAGTTTGATTGGAGCCCTGCCTACGAGGAAGCTTTCCAAACTCTGAAGACATTTTTAACCACTGCTCCTATGTTGACCCAACTAGATATTGATTGGCCCTTTGAAGTATACTGTGATGCCTTGAAGACGGGGTTGGGGTGTGTGCTTATGCAAGATGGGCGTGTGATAGCTTATGCTTTGCACCAACCGAAGAAGCATGAGGTGAATTACCTCGCTCATGACTTAGAGCTGGCTACTGTAGTCCACTCTCTGAAGATTTGGAGGCACTATCTGTTGGGCTACAAAGTGCATATCTTTACAGATCACAAGAGCCTCAAGTATATTTTCACTCAATCTAAGCTGAATATGAGGGAAAGGAGATGGTTAGAATTGATAAAGGATTACAACCTAGAAGTCTATTATCACCCTGGAAAGGCCAATGTAGTGGCTAATGCTTTGAGCTGAAAGTCACATTAGGTTGAGGAAACACCTTTGTCTCTCAACCATGCAGAGGTATTGGCTCACATCGCATTAACCTCAGAATGGCTAGAGCAGATTATTCTAGAGCAAAAGGAAGACCTCGAAGAAATTCCCCACATCAGAAAATTGATGGCCAAAGGGCGTGGCCCTCACTTTAGTGTTGATGATCATGGAATAGTGAGATATAAGGATAGACTAGTGGTCCCATCCAATGAGGAGCTGAAAAAGAAGATTTTGAATGAAGCCCATCATTCAAAGCTGTCTATCCATCCTAGCAGCAACAAGATGTATCCTGATCTACGCCACTTGTACTGGTGGTCCAACATGAAGCATGACATCACCCGACATGTCGTGGAGTGTGACACTTGTGGTAGAGTTAAGGAAGATCATATGCGTTCTTCGAGATATTTGTAGCCCTTGCCTATTCCTGTTTGGAAATAGGAAGACATTTCCATGGACTTTGTGGTGGGTTTGCCTCGCACATCCAAGGGCTATGATTCTATTTGGGTCATTGTGGACCGTCTAACTAAGTCTGCTCATTTTATCCTGGTGGACACCAGATATGCAGCCAGAAAGTACGCTCAGATATACTTTGACTAGATTGTGACTCTGCATGGGGTTCCCCTTACTATCATCACTGATAGAGGGTCTATCTTTGTCACTCGTTTTTGGGACCAGCTGCAACAATGTCTTGGTACTCATCTCCTTAGAAGCTCTGCATACCATCCACAAACTGATGGCCAAACCAAGAGGGTGAACCATGTGCTCAAGGACATGTTGAGAGCTTGTGCCATCTCTTTCCCTGAGAAGTGGGATGCCTGCTTGAAGCTAGCAGAATTTTCTTACAATAATAGCTACCAAGAAAGCATCCGCATGGCACCATTCGAAGCTCTATACAGAAGAAAGTGCAGGACACCACTCAATTGGGTTGAAGTGGGGGACTATGGGGGTACTTTGGGCCTGAGTTCATCAAAGAGGCTCAAGAGCAAGTAAGCATCATTTGAAGTCACTTAAAGGCAGCTCAAAGCCAATAGAAAGCTTATGCCGATAAGCGAAGAAGACCCTTAGAGTTTACAACTGGAGATTATGTGTATCTCAAGGTGTCTCCTATAAGAGGGGTGCATCGGTTTGGCATCCATGGCAAGCTAGCACCTTGATATGTGGGTCCATATTAGGTATTGGAGCAATGTGGCCTAGTTGCTTATCGTCTATGGCTTCCTGATATTTTATCTGCGGTGCACGATGTGTTTCATGTATCACAACTGAAGAAATGTTTGCAAGTTCTTGATGAAGCCATGGAAATTGAAGGGCTTCCTCTCTGGCCAGATTTGACTTATGTTGAGCATCCTATCAAAATCTTGGATGAGAAGGAGAGAGTGACCAGGAACAGAGTGGTAAAGTTCTACAAGGTGCAGTGGCAAAACCATTCAGAGGATGAGGCCACTTGGGAACAAGAGAGTTACCTATTGCAACATTACCCCCACCTTGTCAACGACTTTGATAGTTAGTTGCTGCGTTGAAATGTAATTCCTACCTCCTTCTCACACTAGGCACATGAAATCTCGGGTCGAGATTTTATTTTAGGGGGTAGATTTGTAACACCCTCGGTGTTATATTGTACAACTTTTCGCTAACACACTGTATAAGCATCATATTTGTGTATACATGTTGGTATTATAGGGTATAAAGCAATTTTTGAAACTTGAAGCGTTCATTTGAAATAGGAAACGAGATTACATTTCATGTCGCAGGGTGTTACTTAGGGTTCTTAATGAATTTTTATTAAACAGAAATGCTATAGGACGCGTATGTGAACTTTAATAAAGTTGGTAGTATAAACTTCATAGGTGATGGTGAAATACTTGCGGTCAGAAATGGGGTTCACTAGCTAGTGTGTCATGTAGCTTGGAAAAGGAATGCGACGCAAAACCATTCGAAGTTTAAGTCATTTCACGTAAGTTTGAAAATGGCTCGATGAAGCTATGTTCGGCAATTTTTGTAGAGCGATCTAGTTAAGAAGTGGCAAGATATTTTGGCATGGTTGGCTAGCCCTAGGTACCCTTTTGAGTGTAGAACAACTGGTTTGACGTTTGGAGCATTGGGTTTGAGTTTTTGAGCCACTTTAAAAAGGGTGCACGGCACATTGTCCATCTTCGGGCACGGTCACCACCTCTGCTCGGCCTGGCACCGCTGCTGGCCTATCCAGCGTGCGCTGCCGCACTGACCACGACCCCATCGCTGCGCCTGTGCAAACACGCCTGCATGCATGGCCCATGCTACTGGCTAGGGTCCCTACTGCTACGCCTTGGTATGCGCTCGCGCACGCCGCACACGTCCAGACACGCTGTTCGCCCGATGTTGTCGCTCGCTGGCTGTCCAGCCATTACTGCCGCCTGGTCCGCACCGCTGTGTGTGCCTAGCTTACGACATGCATGCACTAAGGTCCAGTGGGCCAAAATGCTACCTCCTCCATCACATCTGCCTACGCCACTGCCCAACGTCGCGCCTGCTTGAATGTTCGGCTCATCCGAACCAATGTCGCCACTCTCCTGAGAGCTCACGCGCACCGCCTGCACGGCCTTCACTATTCCCATTGACGTAGCATAGCTGCACATGCGTGGGATAGTTGCCTCACTATGCCTTCACGTCCATATCCGCTACCACGCTTAGCGCCGAGCCAAGCCGTCCTAACTTCCCTGTTTTGCAGTCGCCATGTCGCCGGAACCGCCCCCTCCGATTTCACCGTAGTGAAGCCACCACAGTGCAACTAACCCTGCCCTTGGCTCCATAGTGTATCCAGGCACACAACCGACCCCACCTCACTATTTGTACCACTGCACAGTGCCCCAACTTGGGATTGCTGCGCCACTGGGTCCTTAAGATCGGACGGGTATGCGCCATCGGCAAGCCATGTATCCTATGCATCTTTTGGCAATTCCTTGCATCGCTAGCCTTTACTCCAGCTGGTAATTGCCCTGCTCACCTCAGTCGAACCGCTACCGCCGCCTAGCATTCCCTAACACGTCCGTTCCATCGTCGTGCGCCACGCGCACCACCACGCGCACACGCGGCCAGCTCGGCTCGGGCCATCTCCGAACGAATCACCGTCCCAAAGGTTTCTATGGTGAGTCACTGGAGCTCGCTAGCTGCCTATTTTGCCCCAGGCTTGCTGACATTCATTGGAATGGCACCGCCGTTGATGAGGACATCACTTCTTTAGAGGTACCCGCTGATCCTCCAACCGTCATGCAAGGTCCAATGACCCGGGCTCGAAAGCGACAACTCAATTTAGAGGTGAGCTCGTTCTTAAGCGATACTTTTTATACTTTTGAGAATAACTACTACCTAATGGTGTTATCTTGCTTAGGAACATTGGAGAGGGCCATGAAGGACTTAGAGGAAGTGGTGGAGGTGATGATGACCAGCAAGGACATCCAACACAAGCCGGAGGCCCAGTCCAACAAGAATTCGAGTCTGCCTCGGCCTCCAGGACTAGTCTGCCTTAAACTGGTCACCTAGGATGCATCCGGACTCCATTTTCAATGATCCACATATGAATGGAAAGCTAATTTGATAAGGAAGCAAATCCAAATGGTTTCACGTCCAAAGCTATTCGGAATCAATAGGAATCATCGAAATAAGTCAGCATCCAGAATCTGCCAAGGTGTTGCGACACCGTCTTTTGGTCCGTTGGACCATGTATCGAGTTTGGGCCCATTAGGGGCGTGTCCAGGGGTCTTGCATGACCCTAGAGTCTTCATAAACAGCCGCTGCCCCTCCATTAGGGTTCAGGTTTTGCTTAGATTATTCTGTCAAGAACAGTTTCGCCGTTCATCGGTTTATGAGACCCCAACTTCGTGAGATAATCATTCATCTGCAATTTGGTTGCGTTCTTTCTTATTCTTGCTTGTGTTCTTCATTGCACAGGCAAGGATTAGCCTTCTTGGTGAGGTCAACATGGTCCTTGACTTGGTTGATAACCAGAGGAGCTGTGGTGCTAAGATTGCAGGGTTTGATCTTTCGATCTGAAGCCGGATCGGTGTGTCATTCTCCGCCACAACGATAGTTACCATCACCTGACGGAAGATCAGGATCCCCGTCTCCATTAAGTGGTAATCAAAGCTAAGGTATACCATCAGGTTCACTTTTATTCCCTAGTTTTGAGTGTTTCACATTCGTCCCATAGTTCAGTGCCATACTCGTTTTTGCTGTCCTAGAACCTTCCGTGCCATAGCCTTTGCATATTTCAGTTTCAGAGTCTGTCATGTTGAGTTTGTGTCCTGGTCGAGATCTTGTTGCTGGTTAGGTCGTGTTAGAGTCCAGTTCGTGTGTTTTCCCCCATCGTTTTCATCAAATTTTTGCTGTTGTGACCAATTTTACGCACATTGTTCCTGTTTTGTCCTCTAATTCGGAGCCAATTCTTAAAACTGGTCTAGTTTTCACATACGGACTCCAATTTCGACGTTCCATATATCAAAATCGATCAGAAAAAAATTTCGGATCCATCCATCCCCGCTCTGTCGAGGTTTGAAATTTTTAAATTGGTCAAAAAGTGGTCATAAGATCCTCTTTTCGTGGTCACAAGGTTTTTGTCGATTTTGATCAAGTTTTCTGAAAATTCCATAGGCCACGTCTTACACTTGTTTGAGCTCATATTTTCTGTAGTTACTTCTTTTGTGCTCCTAACTAAAGGAAAAATATCAAAAAAATAAAATAAAAAAGTTGAAATTTCCCCAAAAAACAACGACAACCCAAAAAATAAAAAAAAGAGAGGGGCAAAAGAGGAACAATATCTAGAGGAGCACATAGAGAAGACCAAAGTGAGCTGTGTTTGCGTGTGCTATCTGGTTCCTTGTTCGTGTTGCTGTTTCCATCCACTATACTTGTTTTTCACACACCTGTCACCTTGCTATCCACCACACCTGGTACTTGGAGCATTTTAGACCAGCATTGAGAACAAGTACTTTGGACTATAATTAGGCATTACTTTCTGTTACTGACTTGTGTGCCAGATATACATATTACTCTTTGTTTGCCTTCCAAGCTCCATAAATTCTTTAGATCAGTACAGAAAAAGGGCATTGCAATCTCGGTACCACTACCTCACAGGTATCACGAATCAGCCGCCGGTTGTACTACCCACTGTTTGTGTTGGTAAGAACTTTGTAAGAGCTTGGTAAGACGCTTCCACTTGCTATGAAAAGTGACACCACTGCAATAACGTAGTCATTTGGTAGGGATAACTTTCACCTATTTGTTCCTATTTTTGTGTTTTCAATGGTAGGAGGTGAACAGACTGGAGATAACAATCCTAAGGGTTTCAGCGAGTGTGTCAGCCAAGAGCAACTACAAGCTATTGTAGAGGATGCCCAAAAAAGGATGAATGAGGCCATCAGGAAGGCCGTCACTGACACACTCATTGAACTTAACATTGGTAATAGCATGGATTGGACAAGCGAATTTCCACGCTAACCGACAAGGTTACTGAGTTGGAAACCTTTGTGGCGGGCAACAATGATGTCTCCGGTAGCAACACTGATGGTCAAGACACGGTGTATGATGCCAACAGGAACATAGGTCGAGCAACTTTCCGACAAGAGAGATTACGACAACGTCTTCACCGCAACACGATAGGTATGGGTGGTGTCCACCACCACCACCGTCAAGGTAATAATCACCTTGTGCCCGATGATCCTTATGCTAAAATTAAGTTCACAATACCATCTTTTTCAGGTCATTATGATGCTGAGGGATATCTTGATTGGGAGATAATGGTAGAACAAAAGTTTAGTGCCCACCTTATACCTGAGCAGCATAGAGTTAGACAAGCTACTAGTGAGTTTAAGGATTTTGCCATTATTTGGTGGAATGGGCTAGCTGCATAGAATGCTTTACCTGGTATGTGGGAAGAACTTAAGGTAGCTATGCATGATTGTTTTGTTCCTCCTTCTTATCATAGAGACTTGCGTAAGAAATTGATGCATTTAGAACAAGGAGATAAATTTGTATAGGATTACTATGGTGAGCACCAAAAGGGATTGATGCGCTGTAGTGTTGTGGAGGGAAACAAAGATGCCATTTGTCGTTTTTATTCGGGTTTGAGGCGTGAGATTCAGGATATTGTTGATTATAAAGAATTTAACATTGTCAACCAGTTGTTTTAGTTTGCTATGTTTGTAGAAAAGGAATTGTAGGGGCGTGAACAGTAGGGCAAGAGCAAGGTCAGCACCAGCACATACACGCCACGCTCGGCACCATCTTCAGGGCTGACCAAGCCAACCACTTTTTGGGCACCTCCGCTAGCGAGCAAGCGACCAACAACCTCTGGAGTTTCTGCTACACCTAAGGCACCTGCCGCACGACCTTCAGATTCAGGTAAAAATTCTTTGCAGGTGCCTACCAAGAGTTCCTCATCCGTTGCATCGACGGGGCGTACTTCGAGTATTCAGTGCCTCCGCTGCCATGGCATTGGCCATGTGCAGAAAGGCTACCCAAGTCAGCGGGCATATATTGCTATAGAAGATGGTTACATCAGCACCTCTGACATTGAGGATGAAGAAGACCAAGATGCAGATGAGGAGGACGACGAAGTCCTTGGTGACGAGGCCACGACATCCTATAGGAGCATCATTATACAACGGGTGCTCAACTCACAAGTCCAGCAACCTGAAAACTACAACGCCATAACTTGTTCTAGATTTTCTTCGTCATCAGCAACCGTCGAGCACGTGTCATTATTGATGGAGGTAGCTGCAACAATTTAGTGAGTTCTGATTTGGTCAAGAAGCTTGGCTTGACCACACGCCCACACCCACGTCCATACCATATCCAGTGGCTAAATGATTCTGGTAAAGCAAAGGTAACACAAACTTGCAGAGTTTCATTTTTCATTGGTTCTTATGCTGATTCTGTTGATTGTGATGTGGTACCTATGCAAGCTTGTTCACTCTTATTGGGTCGTCCTTAGGAACATGATAATGATGCTACACACCATGGTAGAAGTATTAAATACACTGTTGTGCATAAAGGAAAGAAAATTACTTTGGTACCTTTGACCCCTGCTCAAATTGTACAAGCTGATAGAGAACACGCTGCTAGTTTGAATGATGTTTAATCTGAAAATCAGCAAGTTGCTAATTCTATTTTCCCACCTAAAAAGGATAAGTCTACATCTATTTCTAAGCCTAAGGGGATTAAATTGAAGGGTGGTGTTATGCTTGCAAGAAAATGTGACTTTGCTGAAATTTCTGATGATGATATTTGCTATGCTTTGGTATGCAAACGAGCTATGTTTTTGCTTGATGATATTGTTAGCTCAGTACCTCCTGCTGTCACTAACCTTTTGCAGGAGTATGAGGACATTTTTCCAGCTGAGATATCCCCGGGGCTGCCACCTATGAGGGGAATAGAGCATCAAATTGATTTGATTCCGGGAGCAACCTTGCCCAACCGTGCTGCCTATCGAACCAATCCCGAAGAGACTAAGGAAATTTAGCGACAAGTCCAAGACCTTTTGGACCGCGAGTATGTACGTGAAAGCCTTAGTCCTTGTGCCATTCCTGTACTTTTGGTTCCTAAGAAAGATGGAACTTGGCGTATGTGTGTTGATTGTAGAGCCATCAATAATATTACTATTCGGTATCGTCATCCTATTACTAGGCTAGACGACATGCTTGATGAGTTGTGTGGTTCTATAATTTTCACTAAGATTGACTTGCGAAGTGGCTACCACCAGATTAGAATGAAACTTGGAGATGAATGGAAAACTGCGTTTAAAACCAAATTCGGGTTGTATGAGTGGTTAGTTATGCCTTTTGGTTTGACACATGCACCTAGCACTTTCATGTGCTTAATGAATGAGGTTTTAAGAGTTTTTATTGGTCATTTTGTGGTAGTTTACTTTGATGATATATTGATTTACAACAAGTCTTTTGATGAACATATGGATCATTTACGTGCTATTTTTAATGCTTTACGTGATGCACGTTTATTTGGTAACCTTGAGAAGTGCATCTTTTGCACGGATTGAGTTTCTTTTCTTGGCTATGTTGTAACTCCACAGGGAATTGAGGTGGACAAGATGAAAATTGAAGCCATAAAGAGCTGGCCGGTTCTCCAAACTGTCACACAGGTGAGGAGTTTTCTTGGTCTTGTAGGATTCTACTGCCGCTTCGTCAAAGATTTTAGCACCATTGCTGTCTCGTTGCATGAGTTGACGAAGAAAGGAGTGGTGTTCCATTGGGGAAAGGCACATGAGGAGTCATTTGACACTTTGAAGGATAAGCTTACACACACACCACTACTGCAACTTCCAAACTTTGGTAAGACTTTTGAGCTAGAATGTGATGCTAGTGGAGTTGGCATTGGAGGTGTTTTGATGCAAGATGGTAAACCCATTGCTTACTTTAGCGAAAAATTGCATGGCCCTGTTCTTAATTATTCCACGTATGATAAGGAATTATATGCACTTGTTCGTTCTTTAGAGATGTGGCATCATTATTTGTGGCCTAAAGAATTTGTTATTCATTCTGATCATGAATCGCTTAAGTATCTTTGCTCTCAAAATAATCTGAGTCGTAGGCATGCTAAATGGGTTGAATTTATTGAATTTTTTCCTTATATTATCAAACACAAGAAAGGGAAGGATAATGTGATTGCTGATGCTTTGTCTAGAAGATATATATTGCTGTCCCAACTTGATTGTCGGATTTTTGGTCTTCAATCAATAAAAGAACAATATGTGCTTGATCCTGATTTTAAGGACGTGTTGCTTAATTATAGAGAGGGACGTGCATGGAATAAGTTTATGATCAATGATGGGTTTTTGTTTAGATCTAACCGCCTATGCATTCCAGTTGGTTCCGTTCATCTTTTGTTGTTGCAGGAGGCACATGGAGGCGGATTGATGAGACATTTTGGTGCCAAGAAGGCAGAGGAGGTGCTGTCCACACACTTCTTTTAGCCAAGGATGAGGCGAGATGTAGAGCGGTACGTGGCTCGGTGTGCCACATGTCAAAAAGCTAAGTCGCGGTTGAATCCACATGGTTTGTATATGCCTCTTCCTGTTCCTTCTACTCCTTGGGCTGATATATCTATGGATTTTATGTTGGGTTTGCCAAGGACTAAGAGGGGGAGGGATAGTATTTTTGTGGTGGTTGATCATTTTTCTAAGATGGCACATTTTATTCCTTGTCATAAGAGCAACGATGCTGTTCATATTGCTGACCTTTTCTTTCAAGAAATCGTTCACTTACCTGGTACGCCTTCTACTATTGTTTCAGATCTTGATGCAAAATTCTTGAGTCATTTTTGGAGCACGTTGTGAAATAAATTGGGGACTAAGCTGCTGTTTTCTACAACATGTCATCCCCAAACTGATGGGCAAACTGAGGTTGTGAATCGAACATTGTCCACCATGTTGAGAGCCATTTTGAAGCACAATTTGAAGATGTGGGAAGAGTGTTTGCCGCATGTGGAGTTTGCATATAACAGGGCGAAATATTCCACCACCAAGGTAAGTCCTTTTCAGGTAGTGTATGGTTTTAACCCCTGTGCTCCTATTGATCTTTTGCCTTTACCTACCACTGAGAGAATACATAGTGATGCTAGAGAGCATGCTGATTTTATTTGTAAGTTGCACGAAACAACTAAAGCAAATATTAAAAGAATGAATGAAAAGTATAGAATTGCTGGTAGTAAAGGTAGAAAAGAGATTAAACTTGAACCGGGTGATTTGGTTTGGTTACATTTGAGAAAAGATAGATTTCCTGAGCTGTGTAAGTCTAAATTAATGCCAAGAGCAACTGGTCCTTATAAGATCATTGAGAAAATAAATGATAATGCCTACAAACTTGAATTGCCACCCGAGTTCGGGGTTAGTCCCACCTTTAACATTACAGATTTGAAACCTTATTTGGGAGAAGAAGATGAGCTTGAGTCGAGAACGACTCCAATTCAAGAGGGGGAGGATGATGAGGACATCACTTCTTCAGAGGTACGCACTAATCCTCCAACTATCATGCATGGTCCAATGACCCAAGCTCGAAAGCGACAACTCAATTTAGAGGTGAGCTCGTTCTTAAGCAATACTTTTCATACTTTTGAGAATAGACTACTACCTAATGATGTTATCTTGCTTAGAAACATTGGAGAGGGTCATGAAGGACTTAGAGGAAGTGGTGGAGGTGATGATGACCAGCAAGGACGTCCAACACAAGCCGGAGGCCCAGTCCAACAAGAATTCGAGTCTGCTTCGGCCTCCAGGACCAGTCTGCCTTAAACTGGTCACCCAGGATGTATCCGGACTCCGTTTTTGATGATCCATATATGGATGGAAAGCTAATTTGATAAGGAAGCCAATCCATGTGGTTTCACGTCAAAATCTATTTGGAATCAATGGGAATCATCGAAACAAGTTAACATCCAGAATCTGCCAGGGTGCTGTGACACCGTCTTTTGGTCCGTTGGACCATGTATCGAGTTTGGGCCCATTAGGGGCACGTCTAGGGGTCTTGCACGACCCTAGAGTCTTCATAAACAGCCACCGCCCCTCCATTAGGGTTCGAGTTTTGCTTAGATTATTCTGTCAAGAATAGTTTTGCCGTTCATGGTTTGTGAGACCCCAACTTCATGAGATAATCATTCATCTGCAATTTAGTTGCGTTCTTTCTTGTTCTTGCTTGTGTTCTTCGTTGCGCAGGAAAGGATTAGCCTTCTTGGTGAGGTCAACCTGGTCTGTGACTTGGTTGATAACCAGAGGAGCTGTGGTGCTAAGATTGTAGGGTTCGATCTTTCGATCTGAAGCCAGATCGGTGTGTCATTCTCCGCCACAACGATAGTTACCATCACCTGACAGAAGATTAGGATCCCCGTCTCCATTAGCCGCGACTGCAGGACCTCCGCCACCATGGTTGGACCGCGCTACTACATCCTGACTTGTGTTTCATTCGCCCGGCACTTAGCATTCGCTCCTAGGTAAGGGTCGGCTCGGTTGTTGGGGAGGGGAAGGTCTGCTGTGGCTGGCGTATGCCACCGCGCCAGAGCGCGCGCGGTTGTCGGCGATGTAGCTGTTGTGAAGGTAGGATTTTCTGAGGGCATAGCTGTAAAACAGTAGACTAGCGAAACAGTGCTTTTAGCGCTCGCGGAAATACAGAGTAGTTCGAGGGTGTTTCTGCTTATTGCCTGGCGCGCGCGGGTCTTTCCCTCCATGGGCCGTAGTCCGGCTGGGCCACGCCCCCGCGTGGGCCGCGTTGTGCTTGCGCACGCGTCGCGTCGTTGTGGGCCGAGCTGCGCGAGTTGGGCCGTAAGTTAGAAATTGGTTTCTTCAATTTCCAGTAAAGTAGAAATGCTTATTTAATTTAGTTATGAGCTAAACTTTGATAAATTGTAGTAAATTCTGTAGATGTCCAAAAATAGTGAAACCGAGTTTGTTAGGTTCGCAAAATTACCATCTATCTGTTAGTATAATTAGATTACAGTTAGTTGTGTCATTGGTGGGTTCATAAATTCAAACTAGATGGCTTAGTATTATGTGGATTAATGTTTGTTGGAATTTTTGTGGTAAAATTGGCGATAGCTATAGATATGAAAATTTTACAGTACGCTCACTAGGTTGGTAGGTACTTGCTGTAAATTTTGTAGCCGTAGAGTAGGATGATAAATAGAGTAGCTATTATCCTTGCTTTATCGTATATAGCGTAAATCAGCATTAGGAGTAAGAATACCGGTAGTTGCTATAGTAATGTATGTCATACTTCATACTTGTTAGTGGTAACAATAGATAACGTAGCACCATGGTCGGTAGCACTAGCATAGTAGTTAAATAGATGTACTTGTATTTTAAGAGTTGTTGTTGCTATGTTACTAAGCATGGCATCATCATTTTATGCATGTAGATCACGAGCTGGTAGAATTCGTGCCTGTTGATGAACAAGAGTACGACGAGGTGATTGAGGAGTATGAGGAGGAGATTCTCATGCAGGAGGGAGCCCCGGAGCCTGTTGGTGCTGACCTTACTGACCCATCGCCTGCCCAAGGCAATCCCCAGTGCATAACCCCTATTTTATGATCACTGAATATATATATATATATATATATATATGCATTTAAGTTACACGAATTTTATGGAAACTACATGCATAAATATATCTACCTATCAGTCCTACTAGTACAGGTCGAGTAGCTGCTATGCTCAGGATATCGGTAGGTGAGTAACCTGTCGTTACTCACAAGTAGGTGATAAATATGATCACTCATGATAAACTGTGTAAAGGTAAATGGTGACCGGGTAGGGATATGATTTGGGTATTGGTGGGTGTAAAGGGTTGTGTCCTACGATCAATAGGGCATAGCTCGGTTACCCTTTTTCGCTGTCTGTGTTGATTAAGGACCGGTCGTTGCATATGGCTCTAGGCAAGTCACAGATCTATTGTCCCGAGCACATACTTGGGTATGGGCGCAGGGAAGACTTATTGCTCTCTTGTCGTGGATCCAGCTCTTTCCAGACCAACTAATTGGAGGCAAAGATGGTGGAGGTCCTTGCACCGCACTGAGTCTGGGACTCAGGAGTGGGGGCTTGGAGTCCATGTTTGGACGGGGACCTAGACACCCAGGACAGGAGAGTGATGGGTTGGTTCTGCTTGTGCCTAGGGTACAAGCAGGGCGTGTGTCTTCAGGGCACCTAGCTGGGAGCATTGATTCACGAATTGTCAGCGTTCCGGTATGGCTTATCTATAGTTTAGCACTATAGTAAGAACTAAAAGCTAAAAGAAGAAGAAATGGAACTGATTGCTCAACTCTTGCTTGAAAGTAGAACAGGTGCTTATAAACTAGATAGCTAATAACTTAATGCGGCTAATAATAATAACATAAGTAAGGACTCATTATTAGTATTGCTTTCTGCCCAAAAGAAACCAGCAAACCATAAAGCTTATCATATTCCTTAGAGTTAGAAAATTATTCCCACTAGTCGGATAAGTCTTGCGAGTACATTGTGTACTCGGGGTTTATTTACCCTTGTTACAGGTGATGCATGAGAAGTACCTTTGTGTGGAGGATTCTTCTGATGGGCTCAGACAGAATCCTCGCTCCTACCGCTAGATGTTTATTTAAATTCCGCTGTTTATCATTCCGCACTCTGACATTTGGTATTGTAATAATATACTTTTTAAGAAACTCTGATGTATAAAATGGACAAGTACTGTAACTCGCTCTCATTATTGGATCCTTGTGAAAAATGTGGATCTTTCGGGTTCTCCCTTGGGGTGTGCCCGACGGACACCGCCCGCTGTAGCTTGCTTTTGGGGTGCTTAGTGTCTGGTGGAAGACAAGCGCCTCCATAAGTGTGCTATTTTGGGCGGTTCTGCCACATCGGCCACCGCTGGCCCTGGCACGCGGAGCCACCACTGCTGCCGCCTGCCCCGCACCGCATCGCATTGGAGCCGCCGTAGGTGCCATCACCTCATCGTCACGTGTGCACTGCTGCCCTACCTCGCGTTGCCGCTACAGATGCCACTACAACGCTGTGTTGTGCTGCCGCTCACCTTGCCCTCGTGCGTATGTGGGTTGTCCCCGCTGCCTCGCACTGTCACCTCCCCTTAATGGTGCTACAGCCGCGCATGCTATGCTCTACCTGTCTCCTGACATGTGCATGTGGTCTGGCCATGTTGTCGCGTACCGAGTGCGCAGACGCTGTCTCGGGTCCGGCCGATCGCTTGCCGCTAAGGCGAGGATGAGCCAAGCCAGACCTACTCCTCTTTCTCTACCACCGTGACCGGTCGACCCCACTCGCTTAATTTGGCATGGTTGAGTCACGATCGCCCGATTCATCACGTCCCTGACTTCTCCATTAAGCCACTTAACCCCCTGACCCTTCCCAGCCTTGAAGCGAGCACGACCAAGCTCCAATTTGGAGTTTTCCCCACCGCCATGCCATTAAGACCACGCTCGGCCATGGTCGAGGGTAGCCCTCCTACCGTCCCTCCCGAGTCAATTCGCCTACACCACTAGCTTTGCTTTGCCTCCCACTCCACCTTGCGCACACCAGTGCAACTGTTACTGCCTCCCCGTCATCGTTGACATGACCATGCCACCGTGGTGCGCCGCCACATGGCCTGATCCATGGTAGCCTCCTGATGCTCACGCGCTAACCAATTAGGTCTGCAGCTACCTAGCTCACCAAAACTATGGCGCTGTCATCGTGGATGGCCGCGCGCCGCTATAGCCTTTCCCGGCAAGTCATGTCACCCTACACTGCCGCTTAGCGTAGCCACTCAGGTTGGAGATGGTGAGATGGTGATCAGCCTGTTAGGTGGTCTACCGTAGGTCCTAGGTGGCCGGCGCAGCCGCGTTGTGTCACCGGTCATCGTGTAGCCATGCGCTGAGTCGTCGGGGGTGTGCACAGGGGAAATCTAGGAAAGCCAGAGGGTTAAGTCAAAAGGTTTGAGAGAGGGGAAAATAGTGTTAGTACTTAGTTGTAATTTAGGAGAAGTTCAAGGTCTCTTTTGCAAAATCGCCAACGCGCGCGGGATTTCCCCCCATCGCGGGCCGTCTCGCACTGCAGGCCGGCCTCACGTGGGCCGCACCATGGGGCGCCGCGCACTCACACGCGCTCGCTGTGTCGTGTGGGCCATGTGTGTGGGCCAGTGCATAACCCTTATTTTTGATAATCATTGAATATATATATGCGATATGCATTTACGTTACATGAATTTTTATAGAAACCACATGCATAGATATATCTATCCTATGAGTCTTACTAGTGCAGGTTCGAGTAGATGATATGCTTAGGTTTTCAGTAGCATGAGTAACCTGCCGTTACTCACAATAAGTGATTATTATATTTACTCTCATGATAAAATAATGAAAGGAAAAAAATGGAGAACAGGCAGGGATATGATATGGGCATTGGTGGGTGTGACGAGTTGTGTCATGCGGTCATAGGGCTTAGCTTGGTTACACTGTTTTCCCTGTTGGTGTTGATTAAGGACCATCCATTGCTATGGATGATAGTCAGGTCACAGACTTATTATCCTGAGCACATACTTGCTTATAGGAGCGGGAAGGCTCGTTATGCTCTTGTCGTGGGTTCCAGCTCTTTTCGGACCGACTAATTGGAGGCGGGGAAAGGTGGAGGTCTAAGCACGATACTGAGACCGGGTCTCAAGTGTGGGGGCTTGGAGTCCAAGTTTAGATGGGGATCTAGACCCCTTGATAGGAGTGGAATGGGTTTGTCTTGTTTGTGCCTGGGGTACAAACAGAACATGTGTTTTGTGGTACCCAGGTAGGATACATTGGTTCATGAATCACCGTTTCTATAAGATAATACGACTTGGCTATGGTCTAGCACCATAGTAAGAACTGAAAGATGAAAGATGGTAAAATGGTTCTGATTGTTTAACCCTTGCTTGAAAGTAGAACATGTGCTTACTTAGAATAGTTAGCTAATGAAGTAATCATGACTGCTAATAAAACTTGATCTTAAGGACGTACTCCTAGCAATGTTTTGTGCAAACAAAAAGAAAACAACAAACCCATATTGCCTATCATACTCCTTGGAGTCAGAAAACTATTCCCACTAGTTGGGTAAGTCTTGCGAGTACATTGTGTACTCAGGGTTTATTTTACCCCTGTTGCAGGTGCAGCTTGAGGAATAGCTCTTGTGTGGAGGATTCTTCTGGTGGGCATAGACGGATCCTTATATCATTTCCGCTAGATGTTTATTTTTATTCCGCTGTTTCATTATCGCACTCTGAACTCTGGTATTGTAATAAATATTTTCTAAGAACTCTTATTGTATGAAATGGACTAAGTATTGTAAACACATACTCATTATCAGATTCTAGAGGTAAAATGTGGATTGATTCGAGTTCTCCCATGGGGTGTGCTCGACGGAACTATCTGATGTAGCTAACTTCTAGGGTGCTTAGTGTCTAGTGGAAGACGAGTGCCTCTAAAAGCGTGTTATTTTGGGTGGTTCTGCCACACTAACACCCTTGAAAATGTTTGTGAAAAGTTGCTAACACACGTGCATAAGGCGATACACTTGGTGGTTAGCACATTTGATCAAGGATGGAGAAGTTGGAGATCAAAAGGAGGAGTTTTTGATCGATCAGACTCTGGTCACGCAGTGACCAGACTCGGCCTAGTGCGTCCGGTCATCAAGGCAGAAAAGGCATAGCTCGATCAGTTTGACCGGACCCTTGAGGCGTATAAGACCAAACTCTGGCAAAACACTATTTAGCGTTCCGTCTTGGTGACGTGGCATGGCCCATGAGGGCTAAAGAGGACCGGACTTGGCTAGCATCCGGTTAGCCCTGATTTGACGCATCCAGTCGCAAAAATGCGGCTCTAGATGCTTACTAGACTCGATCCAAAGTTCTAGGGAGAGGCGGTGACCACGGCGGTGTTCATCCTCAACCGCGCACCCACCAAGGCCCTAAAGGGCAAGACGCCATTCGAGGCTTGGCATGGACACAAGCTGAATGTGTCCTTTCTAAGGACATTTGGCTATGTCAGCCATGTAAAGAACACTAAGCCTTACCTCGGTAAGCTAGAAGACAGGAGCACGCCAATGGTGCTCTTGGGCTATGAGGAGGGCACCAAGGCATATCGGCTCTATGATCCCAAGAGAGGCAAGGTGGTGATCTCTGAGGATGTGGTGTTCGATGAGAAGATGGCCTAGGACTAGGACAGTCTGGGCATGGGGGAAGCTGGCGGCTTCACTAGCACCTTCGTCGTCGAGCACTTGGTCATCCACGGTGATGGAGACACTAGAGCGAATGTGCCGACCACTCTAGCAATAGAGCCGAACACTTCTGGGGTGGTGCCAAGCACTCTGGGAGGGGTGCCGAGCACTCTAGAGGGGGTGTCGAGCGCTCTAGCAGTGGAGCCGACCACTTCAGGAGTGGTGCCGACCACTCCAGCAGTGGATCCGACCACTCAGGCTGTGGTGCTGAGTGGTCCAGCAGCGATGCCGACCACTCTAGTAGAACAGGGAGGCCGGGGACCACCAATTGAGTTCGCCTCCCCTCCAAGCGACATTAGCAAGTTCGTGGATGCCTTCCACGATGGTGAAGAGGTGCAGTTCCACAGGCTGGACGACATCGTCGGTGGCATAGGGTCCTCAGGCCTGGCGGGTTGGCTGCTCAATGACCCAAAGCTGCTTCTCGTCAGTGTAGAGGAATCACCCACGTTTGCGCTAGCCGAGCGCAATGCGAACTGGCGATGGGCGATGCTGGAGGAGATGAAGGCGATCGAGGAAAATGAGACTTGGGAGCTCGTCGATCCACCTCAAGGATGCCGTCCGATCGGCCTAAAGTGAGTGTACAAGGTCAAGCAGGACGAGCGCGGCGCCATTGTCAACCACAAGGCGTGCCTCGTTGCCCGAGGCTTTGTCCAGTGTGAGGGCATCGACTTCGAGGAAGTCTTTGTGCCGGTAGTGCGCATGGAGTCTGTCCGACAGCTGCTGGCTTTGGCAGCAGCGAAGGACTAGCACGTCCATCACCTGGACGTAAAATCGGCCTTCCTCAATGGCGGGCTAGCGGAGACGGTCTTCGTTAGGCAACCTCCTGGTTTCATCGTCAAGGGAGTGGTGCACAGGGTGCTCCGACTGTGCAAGGCGCTCTACGGACTACGGCAGGCTCCACGAGCGTGGAACACCAAGCTTGACACCACGCTGGGTGAGCTTGGGTTCCCGCGGTGCGCAACCGAGCACGTGCTCTATATGCGGTGATGGGGGAAAGAGGAGCTCATCATCGGCGTGTATGTGGACGATTCGATCGTCACCGATGCACGTGCGGAGGACATCGACAACTTCAAGCGCGAGTTGGTGGCTCGTTTTCGAATGAGCGATCTCGGCACGCTCTCCTACTACCTCGACATCGAGGTGAGACAGAGGAAGGAGGCACTCACGCTCGGCCAGAGCACGTACGCCTCAAAGCTGTTGGAGCGGAGTGGCATAGCTGAGTGCAAGCCATACATGACTTTGATGGAGGAGCGGCTGAAGCTAACGAAGGTCAGTACCACGGCGAAGGTAGATGCAACACTCTACCGGAGCATCATCGGCAGTCTGCGCTACCTAGTCCACACGAGGTCGGACATTGCGATCGCCGTGGGCTACGTCACCCGTTTCATGGAAGATCCCCGAGAGGATCACTAGGCCGCGGTGAAGCTGCTGCTGCGCTACGTCAAGGGGACGGTGGATCAGGGGATCGTCTTCCCCAAGACCGGTGGAAGTGGGCTGCAGCCCACTGTGTTCAGTGATGTAGACATGGCGGGGGACATCGACGGACGGTGGAGCACCTCTGGCGTGCATGTCTTCCTCGGGTCGGCTCTAATCTTATGGCTGTCGCTGAAACAGGTGGTGGTGGCGCTGTCCACGTGCGAGGCAGAGTACGTGGCGGCGGCCACAGCGGTGTGCCAAGCTGTGTGGCTGCGCCGACTGATGGGCGAGCTGACCGGTGTGGAAGCTCACCTACCAGCACTGATGTTGGACAACCAGCTCGCCATCGTCCTCGTGAAGAATCAAGTTCTCCAATACCAGAGCAAGCACATCGATGTCAAGTTTCTTACTCAGGGACTGTGTCGATGGAGGGCAGATCGTCATCGAGTTCGTCGAAACTGGTCGGCAACTCGCGGACGTCCTCACCAAGCCGCTCGGCCGTCTTCGGTTCATGGACCTGAAGAAGATGATCGGCATGATGGAGGTTCTAGGGTTAGCAGTAAGATTAGGAAAAAATTATTAAGTAATCTGCTGCTCTCCAGCATGAACGCGCGGCAGGGACAAGCGCCGAAAGGCCCCCTGTTGCTGCACTGTAGCCGCTGCAGGGGCAGGTGCCGAAAGGTCCTCCTGTTGTACTGTAGCCATAGCAGGGGCTGGCACCAAAGTCAGCCCTGCTGTCATATCTACTCACTGTTGCAGCACGGCAACCTGACATATCTGTGTAATAGGATTAGATGGGTAGAGTTGTATATATATATCTTCCCAATGCAACTCAGTAAAAAGAGCAAGTTCAGTTTTGCCATCTCCTCTGTAGAGCTTCGGTCAACGCTTGTGCTTGAGCTGTGTGCACGCGTTCTGTTTTTCCTCTCTTCTTCTACCTCTAGGCATAGGCATAGTGTCTGATCGGAAACATCGATGAGTGATCGGCTCACCTTGCCAGAGATCCAAGGGCCAACAGGGTATGGCCCGGTGCTGTCACGGTGGAAAGGCAAGTGCGAAGTCGGACAGGGCTAGAACAGCGGCAACTGTAACCGCAAGATCATTGGCGCGCGGTTCTACAGTGCCGGAATGGACGAAGAGATCCTCAAGACCGAGTACCTCTCGGCCCCGAACTACGATGGACACGGCACGCACACGGCCTCCACCGCGGCTGGCTCGGTCGTTGAGGCGGCCAGCTTCCACGGGCGCTGCGCGTGGCGGCGCGCCCCGCTCCCGCATTGCCATGTACAAGTCCCTGTGGGGAGAAGGCGGGTCTGGCACCAGTGCAGGCGTGCTCGCGGCCATCGACGACGCGATACACGACGGGGTGGACGTGCTCTCGCTATCGCTCGTTCGTCCCGTGGAGAATTCGTTCGGCGCCCTGCATGCCGTCCAAAAGGGGATCACCGTCGTGTACGCGGCCGGGAACGACGGGCCTAGTCCGCAGACGCTTGAGAACACGGCTCCGTGGGTCATCACAGTTGCCGCGAGCAAGACTGTTCGCTCGTTCCCGACGGTTATCACGCTGGGAAACAAGCAACAGATAACGGTATGAATTGTTTGAATACATACAAATGCGGACTCTGAAGAATCACAAGGCCGCCATGATTTTGTTTACATAGAAGCAATGAAGCATATGTATGTTACTGATCTTGAGTATAAATACAACTCTTGCCTATTTTTCACGGACAATCTCTCTATTACCAAGGGAAGAACTCATCCACGAGCAGTTTCAGAAGGCTTGCCAATGGAGACCGGTATGCAAAGCCATTAATTTTACGTTATTTTCTGCTCCAGAAATTCTAAAATTGACAGCAACTTAATTTGTGCCTTCTCTTACATGCACGGCATATGCTTTAAACGGTACTGATATTAAAGGGAAAATCGTGCTTTGCGCAACGCAACATTCACCAACGACGTTTGGCCCATTCGCGTATTTGTCAGACGCGTGGCAAAACGTCTTGAATGGAGGGGGAACTTGACTTATTTTTGTTCAATACACGACTGACATTCTGCCTGACTTGGGTGACTTTCCATATGTTTCGGTGGACATTGACACGGCTAAAAAGATCAAAAAGTATATCGGCTCCGCCAGGTACACCACTTTCTGGATCCGAGTTAGCTCCTGCTCCATCCGTTCCAAATTAAGTGTTATTCTAACTTTTTTAGTGAGTCAAAGCATTTCAAGTTTGATCGAGACTATAGAGAGAATTAAAAAGATTTTTGACATCGAATATGTATACTATCAAAATATAATCAATGAAGAATCTAATGATACTTATTTGGTATCATAAATATTATTATTTTATTATATAAATTTGGTCAAACTTAAGATGCTTTCACTTTCTAAAAAGTTGAAATGACTCATAATTTGGAATGGAGAGAGTACAACAATTCACATTACAAGCAAGATCAGTTCTTTCTCATCATGAGCAGCTCACCGGTGGCAAAGATTGAACCAGCCCGCACCAGTACAGGTGCCTTGCTAGCCCCAAAAGTAGCATCATTCTCCTCCAGAGGTCCATTACCCGACTACGCTGATATTATCAAGGTACATGAAGTCAAAATGTTGCGTCTAACAGTCTGTAGGCACAAATAAGCTATCGCCTGTTGTCTCACCGTAGCCTTTACTTCCTCCACAGCCTGACATAGCTGCACCTGGAGCCAACATCATAGCAGCACAAGGAAATTCTTACGCGATTAAGTCAGGAACATCAATGGCTACCCCACATGTAGCTGGCATCGTCGCGCTGTTGAAAGCTCTGCATCCAAACTGGTCTCCTGATGCACTGAAATCTGAATCATCACCACCGGTAATAAAATCAAACAATGCTTTAGAAGATTATTTAATTTTTGAATTCATGACTAATGTACTAGGCAATGCTACATGTATTTACCTCTGTTTCGTTTTGAATGCAGAAGCATCTGTAACTGATGAAGATGGCATGCCGATACTGGCTGAAGAATTGCCTTGAAAAATTGCCAACCCATTTGACTATGGAGGTGGACACATCAACCCTAACAGAGCAGCAGATCCTGGTCTAATTTATGATATCAATACAAAAGATTACAACTACTTCCTTGATTGCACCACCAAAACATCCGTTAGCTGCAATGCAACATCGATATCTGGGTATTTTTTGAACCTGCCATCCATCTCAGCTCCAGATCTGAGGTATCCAGTTACCGTGTGGAGAACTGTCACAAATGTAGGCGAGGTCAATGCAGTGTACCATGTTGCAATTCAGAACCCATCTGGAATCAAGATCGAAGTTGAGCCATCTATTCTTGTGTTCAATGCTACAAAGTCCACACTTTTCAGGTCAAGCTATCACGTATGCAGAGGTTCCAAGGGGATTATACATTTGGAAGCCTTACTTGGTACAATAACCAAAAGACGATTCGAATTCCAATAGCGGCCTGGATCACGGTGTATGATTTCTTTGCAGATGTTGCATAGCTGTGGCGAACCATTTATCCTGCATGGCAGCGTTCATTATCATAGTTTTCTTAGTACTGTAAAAAAATTAAGAAAATAAGGCATGCCTGATGTCGTGTTTCATCATGGCTTGTATTTATTTTACTTGTAGCCAAATAGGTTATGCGTTGTCTAGATCTATTTGTTGTATATACAACAACTCTGATAACTATGTCAACTTCCTTTTGTGCTGTAATTTTCATTTGCTAAACTAGAAGGATACATTGTACATTGCTGTGGGATTATCATAGAAATAAAACCGTTGCATGTATAAACTAAATCCACATGATCTCACGTTCATTCTTATTAAAACTAGATAAGGCATGGTTTTTGACGATGCAATGTTTTTTCTTATTACTTTCATTTATTTCTTCTTATTATTCTTGTTTTCTTTTTTATTTCATTTACCTTTTCTATTTACATTGTTTTTTATATTTGTTTTTTTTTCTTTTCTCATTTTCCCTTTCTTCTTTTTCCTCTCTTCCACCATTGCTGCAAGCATGACGGAAAAAGGATGCCTCGCAAACCTTCTCATAGCATCGCGACTCCCGGAGCACAAGACACATGGGGAGAGATGGGAGGTGTGATGGCTCAGGAAGCCCCTCAACGTGCGCCGGTGGGGTTTCAGGCACACCACCGGGGCATGCACATTGGGTCGTAGAGGCATGAAAGAACCATCATATGATGGGTTTGCCTGGCCTCCAGAGCGTGGCTACACCACCATCATAGCCACCACGACGAGGATGGCACGGTGAAACCTTCCACAGCTAGCGACCACCTCGCACACCCGAGCCAGTAGGTCACGGGGAACGAGGAGGTCCCGTGGATATGGATCCGGCGGCTGAACCATATCATCCCCTCCTACTCACAAGCCTACTTCTAGCACCAACTGCTGGATGAAGCATCGCTGACCTCCGGCCAACACAACTGACCCTTGGCAGTTCGCATCCTCAAAACCTCCACTATCTATTGAGAAGCACTCCCTCTCTCGAGCTTAGGTTCTCAAGAAATCTAGAAGTAGCGAAAAGGCATGGATAAGAATGGTTCAAACAAGGAGGCCCCTATTTATAGGCCCAAGGGCGGACTGTGCAGCCCGTGATCCCCAAGCCGCGTGGTGAACAACGGGAGGTCATAGCCAATGTCAGAAGCTTGCGTGAGGTCAGGGAAATCGAGATCCTCCAAAAGATGGAGCCGGTACAACATCAACAAGACCGCATGGCTCTGTATGGATCTCGTACCCTTACATGCAACACCCTGACATAGCCGGGCTCAGCAAAGCAGTCATGTACCTGACCATCAAGACTACCACGACCTTAGATACATGCGCACCACACACACAGACATCAGCATCTCCATGATCACTCCGAGATCGTGAAACGCTCGAGGGCTACTATCGGGGTTATGATACCCCGGGTATCTTAAGACACCGATTAGTTAGCCGCTTGGGCGGCCCACACTGGCCCAACTAGCAAAGACCCGGTAGCACGGTTCACTAATGGTACAAAGGTCCCGGGCCAAGCACTAAGGTGAGTGGTCGACCACGACCACTCCCTTCTCCTTCCACTGCACGCCACGCAGCACCGCACGACCTCTCCCCTGTCTTGACCCCTAGGAGGGAACGGAGAGAGGTCGAGCTCCACCAAGTACGCCAGCCTTGACAGGAGCAGGCAAGCTCCGAGCTCAAGACAACCATGACCTTAGATACATGCGCACCACACACACGAACATCAGCATCTCCACGATCACTCAGAGATCGCGAAGACACTCAGTGGCTACTGTTGGGGTTATGATACCCCGGGTATCTTAAGACACCGATTAGTTAGCCAATCGAGCGACCCACACTGGCCCAACTAGCAGAGACCCACACTACTGCACAAAAACTTAACTGAGGCATTTGGAAAAAGGCCTCTGAGGTGGTTAGGCCGGTTGCCTGCCTCGGTTATTCATGGCAGGGCAGCTGGCCCAACAACTATCTCGGTTAATCCTTAGCCGAGGTGGGCAACTTAACAGTGAAAGGATCAAGATGCCCAAGAGGGGGGGGGGGGGGGTGAATTGGGCTAATTCTAAATTTCTTTGCAATAATTAAGTCCTACGGTTAGCCCAATTAACCCATTGTGCCTGGAAAGTGTTTCTATTGATATACCACACAAAAGTTTAGCAACCTATGTTCCAATCCTACTCTAGCATGGAAATTCTAAGAATGTAAATGACAAGAATTGAATTGCTCAAAGTAAATGCTCAAAGTAAAGAGAGAAGGAGGAACGCGGTGATGTTTTGCTGAGGTATCGGAGAGTCGCCACTCTCCACTAGTCCTCGTTGGAGCACCCGCGCAAGGGTGTAGCTCCCCCTTGATCCGCGCAAGGATCAAGTGCTCTCTATGGGTTGATTCTTCGACACTCCGTCGCGGTGAATCACCCACAACCGCTCACAACTTGAGTTAGGTCATCCACAAGCTCCGCCGGATGATCACCAAACTCCCAATCACCACCAAGCCATCTAGGTGATGGCGATCACCAAGAGTAACAAGCATGAACTCTCACTTGACCATGACAAGCCTAATGAGAAGGGTGAGAAGGGTTGATGCACACTTTGCTACTCTTGCTTTCACTAATGAGGGCTCTCTTTGGGATTCTCAAATCACAATCACCTCACTAGGACCTTGCTCTTCTTGGCACTCTCAAAGGTGTTTCTTAGCTGTTGGAATGAGAAAAAGTGCACCCTCACACGAATGGATGAAGTATTTATAACTTTGGTTGAAAAACGAACCGTTATGTGCCTCTGCGGGGTGATCGGACGCTCCGGTCATATTGACCGAACGCTCCGGTCAGTTCTCCCTGATCTCTAGTGTTTAAGTTGTGACCGAACGCTGGACAACGTTCGGTCAGCACTGACCAGACGCGTCCAGTCACGATTTCCCTCTTTGGAACCTTACTAGAGTCGACCGGACACTGGCACCCAGCATTCGGTCACTCACCTCTCAGCGTCCGATCGCGTCCAGACAATTTCACCTTGATCAAATAAACTGACCGGACTCTGCGCCAGCGTCTGGTCACTCCAGAACCAGCGTCTGGTCAGCATTTGACCCTCCATTCACTTCCAACTCTCGATCATACGTGAATGAAGTTTGCTCTAATGGATCTAAAGGCTTTTTAGGAGCTACCTAGTGCTAGATTTAGCAAGTGTGCACCACACCTAACTCACTAGACTCACCTAGGTCAAGCTACCCGTCTATACCCCCTTAATAGTATGGCCAAAGGAAAAACAAAGTACTAAACTACTCTAAGTGTCTCCTCAACACCAATCCACACGTAGAACTAGTCCATCCTTAACCTTGTCGTCCATCCTTTGAAAACCAAAATGATTTCCATCGTAGGGGCATGACCACCATGATAGCCTAATCGATCTCCATTACCATGACCTAACTTAATTGCCTCTGCAAAACACACGTTAGTCACAGTAATCACGTATTGTCATTAATCACCGAAACCCAACTAGGGGCCTAGATGCTTTCAATCTCCCCCTTTTTGGTGATTGATGATAATACCACCTCGAGTATGTGAAAGAGATAAGGTTTTTAACATGCTTGGTTCATATAAGCTTTTGACAATAAGAACAAAAGTGTTAGGCAAGCTTATATGACCCAAGCCAACATGATGTACTCAAAAGATATGAAATAAGCAAGAGTACAAGTGATAAAGCTCATTTGCATCGAAGTAAAACGCGGAAGCAAAGCAAATGAGCATAACACAAGTGATATGACATATAAATGATTCAAAGTAGACATCACACATGTCACATATCATGATCACATAGATATCACTATCACATAAATATAGTTTGATGCATAAAAGTAAACACATGAATGCATAATAATGTATCACACATAAAAACCAAATATAATAGATAAACTAAGCTCCCCCTAAGTCGCTCCCCCTAAGTCTAACATACTCGATCCCTCTTCCCCTTTGGCATCAAACACCAAAACTTAAGGGTCGGTTGGCGGGGCTGCAGTGGACGAGTCGGGCACTGAGGTGCGAGGAGCGAGCTGGAACTATGTGCCATCATCATCTAATCCTGAGCTCTAAGCAGTCTGACCCTCTATAGTTGGAAGCGATGCTGAAGCGGTCTAGGTCGGATCTATAACTGGCGCTGCCTGCTCTGATGATGCAACTAACGAAGGGAGCATCTCTTTAGTCTCAGTAATAGGTGCAACTATGGAAGGACCTAGGACATGAAGCTGTGGTGGAGTAGGCTGCCCTGTCAACTCACTGAATGAAGCACTAAGGCTCCTAAAAACTGGGGTGAGCACTGATGAACTCTGAGGCAGAGTAAAGCCCGTATGAAGAGGAGTGAACTACGGGGCTGCACTAGCGAAGCAAACCACTAGGACACCTCCTCTATAGGTGAAGGAAGCTATGGCGCTAGCTGTCCCTGACTCTAAAGCCCACTGGGCTGTACAACTAGAGTCATAGAAGTGGTGGCAGGCTGACCAAGCTGGGGCGAAGGCTATGGCGGTGGAGCCCCAATAGCTGTCACAATATGTTGCATAAACCCAAGTAGCTGCTGCTACATGAGAAGCTGCTGCTGCATAGCCTGCTGCTGCTGGATCGCCTACTGCTGTCGCTAGAACTCATCCTACTGAGTTTGAAGTGTGCAAATGTAGCAGCGGTCTCCTGAGCCTAGCGAGCCTGATCCTGCCTCATCCGCTCAAGTATGGCAAGTAGAGCGGGGTCTGTCTGTAGTGCAGGTGGAGCTAAACTAAAGCTACCAGTCTCATGGTCATGTCGTCATTGAGGCATCTAAGGGATATCGCGGTAGTCATCATTTGAGCTGTCACTGGGGTCGCTCTCGACCATCCCCTCCTGCTGAGCAACTAATTACTCCTCCTCTGTAGCTGCTATGCCCCTGATGGTCTCATCCTACTAGGCTGCTGTCTCTGGCACCTCTGGACGACGACGCGGCTAGCTAGGTGTCCTCACTGTACTATGGTGGATCATCTAAGTCATGTTGTATGCAAGGAACTCTGTAGTAGCACCACTATACTCTGCTAGCATCTCAGGTGGCCTCACAGTAACTACCCTGTGGATCAAGAATGTAATCCAATGAGCATATGGCAGCTACTTGTGACCCCTAAACCCCTCTATAATAGTATTCTCCATCTCTGATAGAAGAAGATCCCAAATGTCAAACACAGTCTGCTGCATCAGAGAGTTCAGTAGCCATAGTTGTATGTGTGTCAAGCCCTCATGATACCCCATCCTTGGAAGCAGGGCCCTCCTCATAATAGCATCAAGCACTCTAGTAGTAGGAGTGAGATCACTGGGTGTCCTGCTCGACCCCTCGCCAAAAGGCTCTATGAAGCAATGGTGGACTAGATCTATAGGGGGCACCATACTGCCATGAGGGCGTCTAGGAGGCGCTATCTGTCCATAGCAAACCTCATGAAGCTAGACTAGCTGCTCCTGAAGCCTAAGAATCTCTCTGACCCTTGAGCTCATCAGCCTATAATCTCTGCCTCTGAAAGCAAAGTGAATGAATCTGTGCTACGGGTCAATCCAGAGTGTAGCATAGAACTGACGGACCCAAGATGGAACATATAAGCCTGTCCATCCAAGTAAATCTGTCAGCCTTGGTAGGTAAGCTAGGTAAGGGCGAATATGCTCTCCAGCTGCTGCTACAATGGACTCAATGTTGCACACCCTCTAAGATCTAAATACAGCCTCACTGTTAAGATATGCATTATAAAAATCTTCCTGTAGTGGTATATAGAAACCCTCTAAAGCTCGGTCATCTCTCCTCAGTGGGAACCACTGCTCAAAGTCCACAAATCTGAGCTGCTGCACCTGTTTGGCCATGGCAGCCCTCAAATCCAAGTGAGTCGCTGGAGGCAGACCCTATGGTCTAGGCGGTGGACGAGAACCCCTCTGCTGTGTCTCTGACCTCGATGTGACTAGAGCACGGGTATGACCAGAGTGGCAAAGCTGTGGCTAAGGTGCCTACTCTATCTCCTCGGCTTGCTCTCCCTCCAAAGTCTGCTCTACTAGCTGTGGCTACTGTTGTGACTCCTCCTGAGACTGACTCTCATCAATAGCCACACGCCGTCCTCCAACCATGATAGTCCTAGCTGGACCACCATGACGGCGCTCAACCTGCTTAAGTGCAGCCCTCATAGATGGAGAAAGCTAATCTACAATAACAACACCACTCCAAGTACCTCCTCTCTTTGCGCGCTCTACGGCCTCTACAACTGTGGCTGCTCTCGCTGTATCTGCATCAGAGTACTTGCGCTTCTTTGTCACTAGATTCTTCATCGCCTTGCCTTTTGTATCTATAAGCTGGCGAGGTGGGGGCCTCAGATCCTCATCACTGAAACCTCCTCCAACATTCTTGACACGAGCCATCTGATGAAGCTGAAAAGAACAACTGCCCTAACAAGAATCAACTACCAACTGTCACTTCTGAGGCTTGGCCTCGATCCATACTCGTGAGCTTGGCCCCGAGTTGACTAACAACTGCCAATGGGACCACAACGACACTGACTCACTGCACGATAGAATAGATAGGATATACAAATAAATACAATATATCTAGAGATACGAAACCCTAAGAAAGCAAGCAATAGATACAAAATTAGAAATGAGGGCTTGCTACCTTATGAACCGGCGAATCAACGAGAAGAGGAATGAATCGGGGAACCACTGGATCGACAATGCGAGGCTAGGGTTTGGTGAGACAATGTTGCGCTGGATTGGGCGTGGATCAGCGGCTAGGGTTCCAGCATGGCTCTAGATGCAGCGCTGAGGTAGGACAGGGGCATGGCAGCACTAGGGCACGGCGTGGGCGACGGCGCTAGAGCACGGCGTGGGCATGGACAGCACGGGCACGGTGGCGTAGGCCTATGCAGCACGGCGATGCAGGGAGCAGCACGGGCACGACATGTGCAGGGCACGGCGGCATGACTGTGGGCAGGCAGCATGGAGCAGGTGGCATGGGCAGGAGCGGCGCTGGCGGATACAGCGGCTAGGGCATGGTGTGGCGGCTCGGGATGGCGAAGGTTGTGCGATGCAGGGCTAGGTCAAGGCAGCGCTACGGTTATATGAGGTGGCCCACCATGACAGATAAGGAAATGGGGAAGAAGTCCTGAAATCACATGTTTCCTATTGACTGGACGCTCCAGTGGCAGCGACCGGACGCTGCCACCCAGTGTCCGGTCAATTCTAGAGAGCTCCAAAACCGTTGGAATCATGACCGGACGCGTCCGATCACAACTGACCGGACGTAGCTAGAGTCTGGTCCATCTTGTCTCCATCATCTTTGCTCGACCAGACATAGGAACGTCATCTGACTGGATGCTGAATAGCAGAGTTTGGTCACTCCATCGCAGCAGGTTCACCTCCTGTGAACTGACCGGACGCTGGACTTTAGGGTCCGGTGCAGCGGTCGGTCACTCTTTTTCCAGCAAATCTTCAAAGTCCTTCATGCTGCCTATTCCCAATCAAGTCCTAACTTTAATAAGATCCAAATAAACACCAATTGGGACTGATGTGAGTGAACTCTCTCAAACCCTCAAATTTTTCAAAATATTTTGCCTTAGGCTATAATTCTTTTTGAGAAAATAGGCAATAAGAGGGCAATTGAAGATAAACGACAAAGCAACATTCATGCATATGCAATGCAATACTAGAAAGTAAATCTAGTTGCTTGTCAAGTTTGATCCAAGGTTAAGCTTCTTGACACTCTTTACGGCGGTTATCTTAACCATGTTAGATAAGTCCTATAAGCATTACCAAAAAGTAAGCATGTTGTATATTACAATGCAATGCGAGGGACAACACAAGCTCAATTTTAGTGAAGTTACTAAAATCAAGCACATTGAGCTCATTCCGCAATCGACAAAAAGTTGCCTCATCTAGCGGTTTAGTGAAGATATCCGCCAATTGATCTTCGGTCCTTACACCTTCTAATGAAATATCATTCTTTGCAACATGATCTCTAAGAAAGTGATGGTGGATATCTATGTGCTTGGTGCGAGAGTGTTGAACTGGATTATTTGCAAGTTTTACCGCACTTTCATTGTCGCAGAAAAGAGGTACTTTTTCTAGAACTACTCCATAGTCTAGCAAAGTTTGTTTCATATAAAGTATTTATGCACAACAAGCACCCGCGGTAATGTATTCTGCTTCGGCGGTGGACAAAGCCACACTATTTTGTTTCTTGGAGGACTAAGGCACAAGTGATCTACCAAGCAAATGGCACCCTCCATGTCAGTGTTTCGAACAAGCATCGGCAAGTAAATTTATATTGATACGCGTTAGGCTCGGATGGTGCGCTAAAGGACACAAGATTTATACTGGTTCGGGCTGAATGTCCCTACGTCCAGTCTGTTGCTGCTCATGTTATTAGCACCAAAAATGGTTCATAGGAGGGGGTACAAATGGTCGAGAGAGGGATTGGTCCCAAGTCTCTGATGGAAGGGTCAAAAGGATGTCAAGAGCCAGGTAGCAGCTTGACTGTGTGTGATGTGTGTTGTGTTGCCAAAAGTTGGTCCCCTTGTTGGAGGAAGCACCTCCCCTTTTATAGATGATGGGGATGGTTTTACAAGTGAGAGGGAAAGGGTGCATATGCTACTGAGCCTTGTTGTTCATGTCTACCCTGCCTTGTTGTCCATTTTGGCGGATACCAGATAATGGTAAGCGCCTACAATACTATCGATCCTACTGTAGAATGTTAGGATGGCTACAAAATACTGCTCCACGCAGGGTATGGACTCTGGTATAGTGGTTTTGACTTATGAGCCTTGCCCATCCTTGCTCCACATGCCTTCTAGCTCCTATGAACCCCCGTCGGAGGGACGTGGGGTCAGAGTCTGAAGTAGCGCTGTGGGAAAGGCCTTCCGATCGAAGAGGGCGTCCGGGGGCCGAAGCGAGTGCTCCGATCTGGTGGGCCCAAGGGATCATGAAGCGGGTGCCGCTCCCTTGAGACCATAGTGCGGCGACAGCACATCCATCACTGTGGAAGGCGCGAGCCCTTTCCTAGACCGTAGTGGTTGTCGTATGTCTACGTCGGGTTCCATGTCTGAGGACTAAAGGCAGCGCCTATAACTCTAAAGGGTGAAGAGCACGTGCCCGCAACACTATTTAGGCTCTGCCACGTCTGGAAGGGTCTAAAGCACCCATCCCGTCATTCCCTAGCAGTACTTTTCCTACCGAGGCGCAGGGTATGGTCCTCGAAGCCACGGTTGACCCGAACATCTTGTCCTACCCTATACCTATCATCATGAGGGAGTGGGGAGAGGTCATCAGGCGAGACGGAACCAGTCCTTGGACATCGGGCGAGGCGAGGTCCATCCTCGGACGTCGGGCAAGGCAGAGTCTAGCCCTTAGCCCTCGGGCGAGGCGGAATTGGCCCACGGGCGTCGAGCGAGGCAGAGTCTAGCCCTTAGCCCTCGGGCGAGGCGGAACTGGCCCACGGGCATCGGGCGAGGCAGAGTCTAGCCCTTAGCCCTTGGGAGAGACCAAGCCTAGCCCTTGGGGGTCGAGCGAGGCAGAGTCTTGTCCTTAGCCTTCGAGCAAGGTGGAGCCCAGCCCACGGACGTCGGGCGAGGCGGAGCCAGCCCACAGGCGTTAGGCGAGGCAGAACCAAACTCTCATCATTTGGGCAAGAAACGCAGTGGTGCCCTTGTCCGTCTGAGAGTTTTTAACGTTCGATGGTTATTAGTTCTGCCTCCTGGGGTACCTCGGTATTAGGTCCCCGATAGTAGCCCCTAAGCCCCTAGGTGATTTAGATAGAATCGCCTGGAGGGTGTTTTCAATTTCATCAGAGTTAATTCGCCAGAGGGTGCGTGCGAGTGCACCCAATGGGTGTAGCCCTCGAGCCCTCGGGTGATTCGAGTAGAGTCGCTCGGGGGGTAGTATCGGACCCTTCGTGGGTAAGGCTGAAAGACTTGGTTTTTCGTCAACTGGATATTTTTAAGAGAATTGTGGTATTCTGTTCACAGGGATTTTATTTAGGGCTGGCCTGGCTAAGACCCGACTGTGGATCAAGGCCCTGGTGATGCTTGCGTCCTTGAGTCCCGGTAGTTTGCGGGCCTATCCCTCGTTGGGATGGCCCTTTGGCTTCGGGACCCTTGGTGGGTCGGAGGGAAAAGCTCTGTGACCCGTGTCCCCTCAATGGAGAGAGAGTCCTGGTCCGCCTGGGGAAGGTGAACTGTCTGGCATGATTTTTTGGGAAGGGATAGGGATCGTGTGCGCGTATCCCGCAAGGTGACGTGGCGGTGCGCGTGGTAGGCTTAGAGATCAAGGTGGATGGTTGCCCTTCTTGCATCCGTCGCCCCTATAAAACCATGGGGTTCTCCCCCAGGGTTCCGCATTTTGCCTCCTCGCCTTCGCATCCTCAGCCTCCACCGCCAATTGCCTGCACCTCTTGCACCCATACTGCCTCCGCCGTCAAACTCGCTGCTGCCTTCTTCCCCGTGCTGCTCCTACCATCGCAATGGACCCAGGGTACAAATCCAACATCTCTCCTCAGCGCTTAGAGGGCCTCATCCACCGAGGCCTCCTTCACCCATTGACCGCCGCCGAGGAGTGGCGGCTGCCCAGTGAAGAGGGGGAACCTAGGCCACCCGAAGGGTACGTTGTTTCTTTTGCCCACTTCCACGAGCGAGGATTCGCCACACCCGCCCATTAGTTCCTTTGGGGACTGATAGACTACTACCAGGTGGAGCTTCAACACCTTACCCCCAATGGGATCCAGCATATTATGGCGTTTGTCGCCCTGTGCGAGGGGTTCTTGGGGATCAATCCCCACTTTGACCTGTGGCGGTATCTCTTTGCCGTTAATGTCGTGAAGAGGCGGGTCGGGAAGCAAGATCTGCATGCGCCGGTGGGGTGCGCCGGTATCCACCTCTGCAACACCTGGGTGGGGGCGTATCCGCTAATGCGTTTGACCACCTCCAACAAGGGGTGGCATTCGCAATGGTTCTATATCAAGAACGATGCCACCGCTCCCTTGTCGGCCTTCACTAGGTGCTACATCTTGGAGGCCTTGGAGTCATGGGGGTGGGGCATTTAGGCCAAGGACAAGAAGCATCTCAATGGCCTTCTCGCTGCCCTCCGAACTCTGAAGGAGAGGGGCATAAATGGGTCGAGGATTATTGGTGCCTACCACATGAGGAGGGTTGCGCCACTAATGGCGCACGCGCTTCCCCTGTATCAGATGGTGCCTGAAGCATCGTTCGAAGGGATGGTGCTCGCCGATGAAGTGCTCCCTCCTTTCGAGGTGGCACAACGCATTAAGGAGGCGATGGAGCCCATGAAGGACTCCATTGGCACCGTCCTTGACTTTGTGTACCCAATGCTGGGGTAGCCCCCAATGCGGCCAGAGCCGGGGTTTGTTGACTTTGTAAGTTTTCTTTTCCCTTGCACCTCTTTTCGCTTGAAATTTCTGATCCCCTGATGCTAACCGTGGGATAGCGGGATCAGCCGGGAGGACTGTTCTTCAAGAACAGCCCGGCTCCACTACCAAAGGACCCAACCCAGGTGGCAGCAAACCGTGCCCTGGCCGGTTGGGACAAGAAGATGAGGGAGCTCGCGAAGAAGAAGGCAATACAGAAGCAGCAAGCTCACGATCGAGGAGAGGAGACTAGTAGTGATGACGACAATGATGATGACGACGATGATGATGAGACGGCAGCCGGCGTGGATTGGGGTGACCTGGTGAACAAGGACTCGCTGTCCATGTAGGGACCCCTTCCATTCCACATGGAGGGAAGTGAGTCCACGGGGATGGGGGAGCTGGGCCTGCCTCTGGGTCTAACGGGAGCCGAAGGATCCACCATTACCCGCGGGGTGTCGGCGGAGGATCAGTGGATGGGAGGGGATGGATCTGAGGCCATCCCCAAGGTACTGGCAGAGGGGGGCGGTTCTGACGCTGCGCCCCGTGAGCTGACAGAGGGGGGCGGCTCTGGCACCGTGCCCCATGAGCCGATGGAGGGGAGTGGCTCTGGTGCCGCGCCCCCAAAGACGAGAGACGAGCCCCCCTATGTCAGAGTAGGGGGTAGGCTCGAAACAGTCCCACCGACATGAGTTGGAGCAGGGGTTCGGGGGTTCGTCCCTGAAATGTACCCATCGACCAAAAGCATCAGAGTACGTCACCGATTCCCCTTGTTTTCTTCCTTTATTTTTCCATTCTGACCTTATGCCCTTTTTCTGTTTTGCATATTCTTGCAACAGAGCCACCCTTTGGGGCCAGCGCCCAATAAGAGCCTTGCCCTTCAGGAGGGATGGAAATTGCTACCCGACGTCGCCCCTGTTTTGGGTAGGAGTGGTGCTGACGTTGGGGCCTCATTGTCTGGTCCGGCGGCGTCTGCGGTGGCGCCTGTGGCCTTGGTGGTTGTCGAGCAGGCGATCACGACCATGATGAGCCAGGAGCAGCCGGATGCAGACACGGTGGTGTTCGAGGGGGTGGTCAATTCCGTGCCCCCGACGGCCCAAGTGACGGCGCCTGACGTGGGCCAGGCGGAGTTGGATGCAGTCGTGGTGGCGTCTGATGGAGCAGCGCAGTTTGCGTCGCTGGAGGCCTAGATGGAGGTGGCCGCGACCGCGACAAGCTCGGTGGGGTTGGACACCATCATGGTGGCATCCGAGGGGGTGGCGCAATCCACGCCACCGGCGGTCCAGGCCGTGGCACCCGAGGCAGGCTGGTTGGAGGAGGACACGACCAGAAGGTCTCTAGGTGTCGTGGCAGTGGTGGGAAGGACCAGACGGGAGCCACCTTTGGCCCTATTGTCGGGAGGCAGCCGCTCCCCCGTACGGGGTGAGCCGCTGGTCTAGTGGATGGCCGCTCAGGACCCAACGTCGATTCTTTTTTCACTTGACGATGCTGCTGAGAGCTTGGAGCGAGAGAATCTTGACGTCGGGTTCTTGGCAGTGATGGGTGCCCTAAGGGATGCCAGTGGTGCCTTGCATGAAATCCTTGTTCCTTCTAGTCGGGTATCTGCTTGATCTTCTCGCTTGTTTTCTTCTTTCTTCACATATTTCTGTGTTTTCGTGTCTTCTAATTCTGATCCTCCTTTCAGAATATTGTTGCTCGTAGCCAGGATAAGTCCCGGTTCGTTCATGAGCAAAAGGCAGAATGGGACTGCCTTACCAAGGAGGCCAGGCTACGAGGAGATGTGGGCGCACAACTCGCTGTCGCCCAGCAGTGGAAGGCCAAGGCGTGCCAGGACGTGGAGGAGGCTCATGGGATGTTTGAGGACCTATCGGCGAGGGTGAAGCTAGATGAGGAGGATGCCACCAGGCTTCGAACGGAATGGGACGAGCTGCTATAGAAGGATGCCATGGCCAGTGAGTGGGCCGGTGAGCTCCTAGCGGAGCTAGAGGCGGAGCGAGACCTCAAGCTGAAGGCTGAGGAGAGGTCCATGGCATTGCAGCAGAGGGCAGACGGGGATGCCGAAATGATCACCCGGTTGTGCGAGGAGTGGGACGAGCTACGCCGGACCGAGGAGGGACTTTGGTCGGAGCGCAGTGTAGCCCATGAGGATCGCAACCGGGCCATCCGGGAGCATGACAAGGCACGTGCGGTGGCCAACTCCCTCTGGGCAGATCTTGGAGTCATGGTGAACCGAAGGTTGGAGGTTGAGAGCGTTGCTGCCAGGCTGGAGAAGGAGCTTAGCAAAGTGCGAGGGATCCTTTGGGTCGAGAGCGACGAGCATGACCTTCTATAAGCCATTGTTGGTGTGGTCATCGATGCCCTGAGGGTGGCGCAGCCAGAAGGATCCAGCTCGCTTGCAGCTCGTGCCACGGGAATCATGGCATGGGTAGGCCAACTTGAGGAGGACGCCTTTCATGCTGGGATCACCCAAGCCTTTGTTGTCGCCCATTCCCATTATGATCAGGAGATTAACCTAGAGGTAATGAGCCATGGCTTTGCGCCTATCTATGATGACGATGAGCTGGACAAGATGGAAAAGGTAGTGTCTCCCCTCACGCGGAACCTAGCGGACAAGCTAAAACAAGAGGTTCTCCCTTTGCGAAAGTAGTTAGCTTGATAAACACTTATTTGTAATATGTGAACAGGTGTCAGTACTTTTGTGTCCTGGAAATGGTTTCATAATTTTCATTTCGTTTGTTTGATTTTACCTTCTTCTCTCTGTAATGTTTTTTTGAAAAAAGAAAGGAGGTACCCATACCTTTATCAGCCCCCAACTGAGATCCGACCCCTTGCGGTTGCTGGGGTCGGATGTGACTAGAGACCAGAGCGAGGGAGGAGAACTTATGTTTTGTATTTAATCGTACCCCTTACCTCGGACCTTGATGATCGCTGTGTGACCGTGTGTTTGGTCTTATCGCTGGTCCGACCTTCCCCAAGCCCTTATGCGTGGTGGGGATTTGGTTAAGGGCTAGTTCGTTCGTGGTCATCATCGAGCTTGCTAACGGGGATGTTCAGACAGAATCCGATCCCGTTTGCTTCACGGTAGGGTCAACGAAGGCATCGGGTGGCGTTCCATTACTCCTTGGCCTTCCTTCCAACAAATTCCCCCTCAACAGGGTTTCTATGGGCTTGGCTAGAGGCTAGATTGAACAAGAAAGTTGAGATCACCCTATTCGCCTTAATGCGGGTTGGGCAAAGGCCGTTGAGGCTCATTTGTGTTTTCTCCCCTGTCTCTTGTTTGATGTGAGGTGGCCTCGGGCCCTTCGCTGGTCAGCCTTTGAACCTTGGTCTCTCAATCTTGGATCGAGTGGCTTGAACCCCCGAGCCCTTTAGGGTCTGCTAGGGGTCGGTCATGTTTTCGTGTGCTACCCCATCCTCGGTTTCCATGACCGGTGGGGCTGAGTTGATGACACTTGCCTCGATGGCTCAAGTATTGTGCTCAATGAGCATGCTAACGGGTATGTTCGTGTGGAATCCAGATCCATCATTTGCTGATGGTGTCGGTAGAGCCCTCATGTGGCATTCCACTAGTTCTTAACCCGCCTCCCGGCAGATGCCTGAGCCGTTCACTAGGCTCAGGTGGCCCATTGGCCTCTCCTCGATGGAGATTCTGTGGGTCTAGCTCGAGGTTAGAATCGAACAAGAAAGGTCAAAATGTCCCTGTCCGTTTCTGAACGGGGTCGGGCGAGGCCGCTGGGGCTCATTTCGGTTTTTCTCCCCTGGCTCTGTTTGACACGAGACGGCCTCAAGCCCTTCATGGGCCAGCCTTAGAACCCCGGTCAGGCGTCGCTCATATTGAATGAGGCGGCTACCGCTTCGTGACGTGACACAAAGCGTCGAGATGCAAGAATTTACATATGCAGCGTTTGGATGTATGGATTTAGCATATAGTTTAATCGAAACAAAAGCGGGGGTCGGTAACGTTACCTTGGTGGTATGAGCCGTGGGAAGCTCCTACCAGACATGTCTATGCCAGGTTTGGGTCCGACATTTGCGATGAGGTCGATGTAACCTACATAAGTATTGCTATTTTTGTTTTTGCCTCTTAGCGGCGATCCAAGCCGTTTGATTGATTTTTAAGTGATCTGTCAGCTTCCCCCTGAAAGGGGGCTCTACAGACGGACCCCTCCAAACTCCTTTCAGGAAGGCGGGAGCTAAGGCGAGTAATGTGAGGAACCATGAATGCGATTATGCTGGTGAACAAAAAACACCGTCGCCATTGGGGCGTAGGGTCTGGTGGTTCATCCAGTTGTATTCATCGTTTTATTCCCACACGCCGTGCTTCCGGTTTCTCAAAGGTAAGGAGGGGTCAGGCTAAGAGGGTGTTTAAACAAGCAGGCACCCACGGCAGCCCCCGAGCGATGTCCGTGCCCTTGCCATTGCTGGGGTCGGAGGCTCGGTAAAGAATTTTAACACTCAAAGTAAGTAAACAGGGGTGCTTATCTTTCAATTGGTCTTTCGTTTGTTGTTTTGCCTAGGCCGCCCGATTGACCCAGGAGGCCCGTTGGGCTCCCCCTGGAGGGAGGTTCCATCGTTGGATTGTTCCATGGTCCTGCCTTGGGAAGTAGAGAGTTGCCTATAGGTGAGCGTGCCCCGGTTCTCGCGTCCAGGGTGCATTAGTGGCGGGCCATGCCCGGGTGACGTTCTGACTTACTGGGCGGCGTCCCGTCGACCAGAGCACGTCCCATCATTTCCGGCACGTCCTCTCAGATTTCTATCAGCATTGATTTAGCATTTGTATTGAATAGGGGAAGGCAGGGAGTTTTTCGTCCAAACCTTTCGCCTTTCCTTAGCTGCGAAGCCCCTCTTTAAATAGGGGGGGAAAGAGTTCTCGTCCCACCTCCCTGCCAACCTCTGAGCCGCCACCTCTTCTCCTTCCTTTTCGCCGAATGCATCGGCACCTAAGTAAGAGAGGGTAATGCCAAGGAGAGAAGAACTCACATATCCGCTCATGAATCTAGAGCACGATGTCGAGCTGGAGGTCATCCAACGTAGATGAGATGGCATAGTTTGCCTATGCTGAGGAGGGGTTGTCACAGAACCGACCAATTTATAAGAGCACAAGTACAAAAACAATCGCCGAAACGATCAAATTCTCGAACTTGAGCCCATATAAACCCGATAGTCAACTGAAATCTCGAAGGATTTCAAACCAACTTGCATACAACCAAGATCATAGTAATTCAACATAATATATCGTATGTTACAACATTTCACATACATTCGCAAATAGATTACATCATCACAGAGTCATCGTTATTACAAAACAAGTCTTGTAAAACATGCGGAAGCAAATAGTTTAACTTACACACCCAAGTTCAAATACAAATACTGGTTCGCTGATCACAACCCGCAAAAGCATTCAGATAAGAGAACAGAGATCATGCCCATGATCTAGTCTTCATCACCCGCCGGGTGGAGACAATACTTACACAATCCCTGATATAGAAGGTCATCTACAACAAGAGGGAATAAACCCTGAGTATGAGAATGTACTCAGCTAGACTTACCCATCGAAAACCAAACAAATGACACCAAGGATTATGCATAGCTTAATGTAGTGGATCTGGCTGACACTTTCTTTTTGCAGAAAAGCATAAGTAATAATGATCAACTCTTAACCTGAACTAGCAGTGACTTTTAACCATTAACCTGTCCTCTATATTAGCACCTGTACTAAGCAATCATTTTATTAGGGTGCAAACATTAATAACCATATCAGGTATACATTGTGGCAACCTTATCATCATCATCCATTTAACCATATCGTTAAATTAATTGAATCTATGTTGCCGCTGCTCAGTCAAGTTCTCACTATCCGGGAGAGACGGCGATTTGAATTGATTCCTATCCAGCTGGAGGGGTATTCCTAAACACAAACCCTGCTTCCCCTATTAGGGTCGCAAACAAGTCACCTTTGGTACAATTCAGGAGTCACGAGTCCGAACAAATCGATATTCTCAGAGAACCACTCTGCCAAGGTTGTTTGGGACTCTAACCTGCCTTGGACTTATGCCAATGGTTCTCCACACATCCTTACTCCCTCTAGAATGCATGCCACTGCTCGCGTCCCCAGCCTGAGTTGAGCTACTAGGCTTCACGGTCAGAATGACTTATCCGGCCAGCTAAGTGTTAGGCTGCGTTCAACATGACATGAGGACGTACAGCGTATCGGTCCTTAAACGACTTAGATGGAGTCACTATGTTCAAACCTACACAAGACCCCGCCCGGTCTTAATTCATTATTCACATGGTTCTTTTCCATGATAGCAAATATAGCCAACCGTGATCCACCTCATCCTAAAGCTCGCAGGTGATAGGAAATCACCTGACTTCTACCGCACTAAGCATTTAACCTGTTCCTGAACTTAAATAGGATTCCAGTGCGATATCTGGACAAGGAGGGATATATAATGCAGTAATTGGTTCCAACCAATTCCTATACTTAATGCATCATCAATGAATAAAAGATACTCAATGTACTTGTAAAAACATGGGAGGCTTAATATGCTCCGGGGCTTGCCTTTCAGAAAAGAGGAAGGCTGGTGGTCAGGGCACTCGGGCAACTCCTCCGCGGCGGCTGTTTCGTCGGCTTCCTGCACCTCGGGCTCCTCCTCCTGGTTGGCTCCCTTGAACTCCAGCAACATCACTCCCTCCGGCACACCTATTGCATGAATGCGCAAGATAAATATCATGGATGCACATGAACGAATGTCAGGGATGCTCGGGGAATGCACATGTTCGCTGTAGTCTGCATATTCCAACTTAAGCCCTATTCAAATCACTTTACTTACCAAGTTTATACAACCTAATATATAATTGCTCGTCTTTAGTTAATGACCTAGCACCTGCACCTAAGCATATTCTCAAGTTAGGCTAACCCCTAAACAATCAACGAGAACATTGCACAAGCATACACTCAAGCATTTGTATTTCAGCAAAATGAAGACTATGTAGTGGTACAGTAAACTAGCCATAACAGGAGATTTATAAATCCAAATGACATTCAACAAGATAATTTGGAAAGCTTATGAAACTTTCTACAATTCATTTTTAGACCTCAAAGCATGATTCAAACCTTTACCTGGTCAAATTCATCAATCAACAGAAATCTGTCCACTCAAGACAGAGAGTAGGTAAAACTGAAACCTAACTTTAAACAGCTGTAGTTCCCAAACTACTCGGCCAAATGCCCTCAAATTTTGACAGGAGCTAGATACATAAATTATCCACAACTTTTGTATTCATCACATTCACAGCAAACCAAAATATCATGGGGAACTTTCTAAAGTCCCCAGATTTGTCCAGAGGGACATAATGCAAACCAAATAATTATTAACTTATGATGTAAACACATAATTGGACAAAACTAACTCTACTCACTTATTACTCATATCACAAGAACACCAGAAAGTAGGGTGTTCATCACCAAAACATTTCTTTTTAATACCTTTCTTAATTTATTTAATTAATTAGAGGAAATGGTAAACATATATGAAAACTATACCATTAAATCTACAAAAATTACAGTATATACTACATGCTCTAAGTAGACTACCATAAAAATTTCACACCATTTGAGTAAGTATAACAACCTACACAAAAATGATAAAGCATAATGGCTTAAAATGGCATAATTAGGAAACCTTAGTGAAAAGTGTCAAGCAACAGATTTCATATTTTTCCTAGCATCCTTAAGGTACTAAGATACTACCCACCAAGTTTCATGGTCATAGGATTCCTAGATAATTTACAAAAATTCACACAAGTATCCATCAATGATAAAAGGAAAATCTATAACTCAAAAACCCTACATGTAATGACTCTCAAATTTTAACCAGAGCTTCTACTAAGCAAGACTAGCTTACCCACAAAATTTCATAATTTTTGGATCACAGAAACTCAAGATATAATTCAAACAAGTTTGCATGCATTTGAAAACACATTTCAAGTTACTATTTAATTCATCCAAAATTTCTACATCATATGCTCATATCATATTTTTCTTAAATACTAGACCTCACTGTGAGTCTAATAAAATTTGAATCCCACAATTTGGATCTACACATTTGGCGTTACAAAATTTACAAAACAGCACTCAAAACTAGAAATTTGAACTATCCTTATGAACGCACAGTCACTGACGCGTGGGACCCGCGTGTCAGCCGGACCCGTTTGTCAGTGACACCGAATAGGGGAGGCGGCGTTTGATGGCACGACGGTGGTCTTGCTCGCCGACGGCGAGGACTCCGGCGACACCATGGCTACCTACTTGCTCTACATGAGGAGAGGAACTGATTGGTGCAAGTGGCACAACCTAAGACCTAGCGGAGGTGGCTCGTCGCCGGTGATGGCGGCACGGCAAAGCTCCAGCGCGAGCTGCCGGCGATGGCAAGCCATGGCTGGCTTAACCGAGCACGATATGAGCTACAGGAGGTCGCCACGGTGCTATCCCAGCAAAGAGAAGAGGCGGGAAGGTTCCTAGCTACCCCGACCATGGTGGCCTCAACTCTGGCGAGGACACGCTCATAGCAGCGGTGACTGGAATGGTCAATGCGCCCTTACCAAAGCTCAAACGGCTCAGCTAGGAGGTGGAGGAGGTAGAGGAGAACATGGTGGAGCTATTAATGAGCTGGCCGACGCGTTTTTGCGGCGGTGAGCGAGCTATGCGTCGGCGGAGCTGCTCAGCAATGGCGGAGCGGCGATGTGCTGTTGCTGCGAGCGGGTGAAGGCGAAGGAAATGTAAATTGAGCTGACGAACTAGTCGGGCAGGCGCGCGGGCGGGTTCATGTCGTGGCTGGCCGTGCCAGGGCGTCCGCGGCACGTGGCAGCGCATTCAAGCGACCGTCGACGGGTGGTGCCACGTGGCCGTTGTTCTCTGAAACTGGTCGCACTATAGCGTGTCTGAAACAGCGATTCAGTTAACCAATGGCGACTAACAGCGTTACTTGATGGTGTTAGATCTCTCAATTCATGGCGAATCAGTGGAAGCAATGTACATGAAAGTTGTAGAGCTACAATAGGGCTCCAACAATGCTTGAGAAATCAATAGCTAATTCTCAATGGATCAAGAGTTGTATCAAGCCAAAGTTGAGTTCATGAAACTAAAACTACAACAAACACTTAGACATATTTTCAAGTGTTGAATCAGCTTTCAATTCTGATTTGTGGGTCCTTTTTGAACATGTTGTGCACATTTTCGTGACTTGGCTTCTTAACAAAGTTTGTTCCTTATCAAATTTGCTACAACTTTGTTTTTGGTTGCTCAGACATGCAAACATCCTAAGCTACACTTTTTAAACAGTCAAACAAAAGGGTTTAGGGGTCAAAACAAGTCAAACCACTTTTTGAAATCCTATTTAGGCAACATGATCAATATGAACAATGTTCCAAATGACACTCTAGGTGTCACTAAGTTGTTTAAAAGAATTATTAGCCACACCACACCTTGGTGACACAAGAATCAAGCATGGTATGTACCGAAACAATGAAAAGCACATGAAATGTTACAATTGTTTCATAGTCATGTTTCACATGTTTCATGATCTTGTTGCATAGTATTAACTAACCATATTTCACTAAAGTGAGTTGCTCATGTTGCACTTAAGTGTTGCACACTTTTCATTTCCTACTAGAAACAACACACATGAAATATGCAATATGTTGCAATGTTTCAAAATCATGTTTCATGTGATATAAGCTTATGAATGAATGAATGATGCTCATGTTCATGAAATGCAAGTGCAAATGTGGAAGCCAAACACTTGGGTGTTACAGGGGTCGCCACTGCCAAAGGAGGAAGGGCGCCGGAGGGTCCTGAGCATTGTCGATTTTGTCGTCATTGGTTGCGGCCTTCCTTCAGCGGGAGGCGCTTCCTGCCCCGACGCCATTGTTAGGGTTGTGACCGATGATGATGGTGTAGTCCCTAGGCATCCTAGCGGAGGCGCCATTGTTGGGGTTGTGGCCGATGACGATGGCATAGTCCCTGGGCACCCCGGCGGAGGGACACCGCACTCGCCGATGTGGTGCTCATCGTTGCAGATGACGGCACTTTCGAAGATTCGATGGAGTGGTGGGACATCGCCAATGGAGAGCATGGTGCGGTGGCCACAGTAGATGAACTGGTCCATGTACATGCCCGAACGTCGCTGATGGAGAGCGTGGCGCGGTGACCGTAGTAATATTTGTGATAAAGCTAAGTAGAGACTATAATTGAATAAGTTCGTGGGGGAGCCCCCGAGTGAATCGTGCGTGATGAAATTACTTTGTAAGTGGTGAATTTGTGCAAAAATGAACAAATTTTCCAACTTTGGTTACAGCAAATAGCTTTTTAGTTTCCTCTTTTTGTAGAAGGGGTTTCGATGCCCTCTGACCCTTCCCATGGCTCAGGTTGCAAAAAACTAGGAGTGCGGGTGAATTAGTTCTGATTACGCTGGTGAGCAAAGAGGTCATAGCCGCTGGGGCATGGATTTCCCATAGTCCTACCAGTTGTACGCAGAACTTGTTTCCCAAAATCTTAGTCCTTAGGACTTGTTATGAGAAGAACGGAAAACTTAGAGAAAGTTTGCAAAGATAACACATAAAGTGTTTGCAAGATAAACATACTTGTATTATTTGTATCAGCCCCCGAGTGAGGTTAGGCCCCTCACGATTTGTAGGGGTCGGATGCCACTAAAGATTGGGGATTTGTAAAGACAAAAACTAATAAGAAAAACATGCATTTATTTAAGGGTAAAAACGACGTAGCTGCTCAATGTTCCAGGCGTTGGTGAAGACCTCACCATTGATGGTTTTCAACTTGTAGGCGCCTGGGCGGAGTACCTCCATGATGACGTATGGCCCCTCCCAAGGCGGGGAGAGCTTGTGGTGGTCCTTGTTGCTCTGCACGAGGTGGAGGACAAGGTCCCCAATGTTGAAGGCTCGGTCCCACACCCATCGGCTATGGTACCATCGTAACGCCTGCTGGTACTTGGCCGAACGGAGGAGAGCGATGTCGCAGGCTTCGTCTAGCTGGTCCATGGCGTCTTGGTGGGATGCCTCGGATACCACTTTGTAGCACCCGGTTTTAAAGACAAAACCAGATACACACTATATGTGAGCCCAGGAAGTCAAATCTCACATATAGCCACAAATCAGGATAATATCAAGAGACAATACTTATTACATAACGTATTAATAAAAAGGAAAATAACCTCAGAGAATAGACAGCGGAAAGTTGACTTTGATCTTCTGGCGAAGACTCCAAATTCACAGGGACGACTGACTGGTTGACCACAAGCCTAACTCTTCCAAAACTTCAATCTGGTACCCATCCGAGATTTTTATCCATTGTATAGAAAAAATAAAACAAGCGTAAGTACATGTCATACTTAACAATTATATCATGGGGTTCATGAGGCTCAAAAGGGCTAACACTGGTTTAACTATGATTAGCTTTAATAGATCATCTTTTTAGCAATTGGCTGGCAACAAGTTTATCCATAAGCCCATAAACTCATGATCAAGTAAACATGAATAATGTATAGCATAAACAATCAATTATTAGCATCATCATTATCCATTAGTGATCATCTCTATTCCATAAGGGTCCAAGGTCGCTCATGTTCGTGAGCATGGCTGTTATAACAGTTTTATACTCTGCAGAGTTTGTACACGTTCACTGTGAGTCGTGATTTACCCTTTTGCCCGAGGTGATCAGCCTCTTGACCCACTACCAAGGAAGGTCGGCAGGGTTCACTATGAAGCCTTTCAAAGGTTCGTCTAACAAGGTAGGGCCGCTAAGGTTTACCCATCAATAAGCATGAACCCCCCTCCAAGTAGTGACTAGCAAGTGCACCTACTTGGCAGACCGAGATCATACCCGTTGGAGCCCCTCTTGCGCCTTAAAGGTAACCACTAACAAGCTAGAAAAGGTCCTCATACTGACCTAAAGCCAGAGCCATATGACCCTCACAGCTGTACTGTAAGTCCCGGATGATCACTTACAGATGAGTCCTTAGGGAGAGGAATCTAGAGCATTTAGAAAGTAGCTAAACACTCCAGCCCCCTGATTCCATGTTACTAAAAAGTCATATTTTAATGTTTATTGCATATACCATTAGTCAAGTTACAAGATCATGGTTTTGATTAAGCACTAGCAAAAACTATCCCAATGCATTATCCCAAAGGTATCAAGGTACAAGTTATCAAATATCTAGGATATCCTATTTGGCAACAAGGGAGACACATGCAATATGAATTAAGTGATTAAATGTGAATAGGTAACAAGGATAGTCCCATGCTATACTTGCCTTACACACCTATCCTTCGGTAAGCTTTATTCTTTGATGTCCTTCTTCTTCTTCTTGGTTCACCACGTGTATCTCACCGACTAGACAATCGTAGAACACCACACAAACATCCATACACATACATGCATAGCATACAGTTGTATCTATATCAGAACAGTACACCAATCATAGAAAAATAAGTAAAAGAGTTTGATATACGATTCTACGCATCACTACGAACACACAGTCGTGAGAGGCACGCTAATCGAAGCTATGGTTGAAAAGTTACAACTACCGAGAGATTTGCCTTATACGTGGAAAAATAAACTATAGGCTTCATTTATGTTAACTTTATGAATTCATATACAAAAGATATTTTATAAACAATATGGATTGAATTAAGTCAATCTTAGATTTAAATTATAAAACAAAAGTAAAACAAATCATATTTTATGTATAAAACCTAGTTGCATAATCTTTAATCAAGATATGATTTAAACTATGATTTTTATGAAATAGTAATATAGTAAACATCATTACTAATATGTAGATCTTGTCATTACGAAACAAACGCAACTTGTACGGACTATTTCGGAGTTGAAATGAACAAGTTATGATTTAAACAAGTTTTACTTTAATTAAATAATAGATTAAATCTACTCATGAATTTCAAGTGTTGAAAACATGCCTAACAGTAGTATAAACACGTAGATAACATAAATACGGTCCTAACGCAATTCGAACGGATCAAATCAGACTTAAAACGCAAAAGTTACGCATAAAATAAGATCCAGTGCCATTCCTATAAATATTTGAACTCAAATTTGAATTAAAACAATTAAAATCTGAATTTAAATGTATTTTGGACTAGGCATACTATTTCTGGAAATGATAGGGTCCTAAATGAATAAAATCAGGGCTGATTTGTATTTAATTTGAACTGCTACGGACTGCGGGTTAATTTCTTGAAAATCCAGGGGCTAATCTGCAAAACGTGCATGGCTGACCGTGGGTTGACCCGTGGCTGCTGACTGGGCGCCACGTGTCACTGCGCAAGTGGTGTGGTTCACCACGCGTACGGTGGACGTGGTGCGTTTGCTCCGTGGACCACGTCCACGAGTCCACGATGGACTGGACACTTAAGCCGAAAGGGTATCTAATCGTGGCCGTTCTTTTAAGATCTAACGGCGCTGGCACAAGTACACAGAAGGTTCATCGGAGAAGATGACTCCCATGGCCACACTATGACCGGCGGCGTGCCAAGCTCGGCGGTGGATGCCGTGGCGGTGATTTCGGCCATCCCAATCGAATCCGAATACACAGAAACAATCTATAGGTGCTTGCGAAGTCGGTAGGGTACCAAAACGGGAACGGGGAGTTCGTCGAGGTGGCGTTCCCCACGGTGGCGCCATGGCCGGTGGTTCGGAGCTCGCCAATACGTCGTTCTAGGGCCCTATTTGATGAACCGAAGGCATGGGGAGCAGTAGGAGCTCACCGCGAGTCGAGAAAAAGAGGTCTGCAGCGTCTGGAAGGCCTCCGAAGGGCAGGTCGACGACGGCGGTGATCTAAGGAGAGAGGGAGGGCGTGGGTGAGCAAGAAACCCGATCAATCCATGGCAAAAACGCGAATTGAACGGCACCTATGGGCGCGGTGAACGACGGCGGAGCCTTGGGAGTTGTCGACGACGTTGATTGAGGTGCCAAAGTGACGATTTGCGGCGGCGGCAGTGGATGCTTGAGCGCGGCCAGGAAAGAGAGATGACGGGGGCGCGGCTTGAGTTTTTATAGGCGGGCGGCTGTGGCATATAAGGAAGGGGGAGCGGGGCGCGCGGGCGAGATGGGGCGCCTTCCTTGTAGGCACGAGAGCGGCGGCTTGCCGAACTTGGCAGCGCCATTGGCATGTGTCGGAAGGAAAGAGGCACGGGGAAGAAGGAAAGGGAAGAAGGCAGGCATGACTGACGACTGGGGCCAAGTCGCAGCGAGAGGGAAAAGGAGCAGCGCGTGCGGGCGTCTGACGATGTGGGCCAGCGACGTAGTGCAAGGGAGGAGCAGCTTGCGGCAGGCGCATACGCGCAAAGCGGGCCAGGGCGCTGAGCGGGCCACAATAGAGCTAGGCCGCATGGGCGACTGAAACGGGGGACGGGAGTGAGCAGCGGCCGCCGAGCAGAGCAGGCCGAGCGGGCCACGCGGGAGGAGGGGAGAAAGGCTGGGCCACCAGCGGTGGGCCGAGGCCGGGAGAAAAAGGAAGAGGAGAAGTGGGCCGAGCGCATGAGGGAGGGAAGAGAAGCTGTTGGGCTGGTTCCGAGGTTGGGCCAAAAATAGAAAGAAGGGATATTTTTCCAAATTAAAATCTTTTTCCTATTTAGTTTTCAAAGCCAATTCAAAAGTAAACTAAATGCAAATTCAAATAGAGTTTGAACATATTTTTCAATTCCAATAAAAGTGAGCAATTTTGGTAAGTTTTCAAAAATAACTTTTTAAGTTCTTACATTTTCCAATTCCTTTTCTTTTTCTAATCTCCTAATTCTAAGCTAAATTCAAAACCAATTCGAGTATGGTTTCAAATATACTTTCCTATTCAATAAAAATGGACAATTCTATTAAGCTTTCCAAGATAACTTTACAACTTTAAAAAAATACTTTTATTTTCTAATTTTCTTTCCTTTCTTTTCTTTTATTTCAAAGCCATTTTCAAACTCTTTTTCAAAGCATTCTAACCATTTTGACTTTTAAACTAAAACCACTCAACCAATAAAATTAAATGCAATAGCATGTATGCATCAAACATATTGCTACCTTATAGTGTATTTTAAATTAATGAAAATTTTTATTTTCCTATATTTCATGTGCACAAAAAAATTCCAACTTAAATCATTTTAACTCTATTTCAAAAGAGGCAATTTTTAGGGTGTTACACCTATTCATCGTATGCTCTAACTCTTGGTGCCCCATAGTCAAGGTTCGTTGGGAGAATGGCCTCGGAATCGTAGACCATGAAGAAAGGTGTGTAGCCGGTGGCCCATTTGGGAGTTGTCCTTAGGCTCCAGAGCACCACTGGGAGCTCGGCGAGCCAGCGTGCGTCGAACTTGTTCAACTGGTTGAAGATCCCGGGCTTAAGGCCTTGTAGAAGCATGCTGTTTGCGTGCTCAACCTACCCATTTGTCCGGGGGTGCGCGACGGCTGCCCAATCGATCCGGATATGTTGTTCATCGTAGAATCAAATGAATTTCCTACCGATGAACTGCGTGCCGTTGTCTATGATGATGGAGTTTGGTACTCCAAAATGATGGACAATGTCGAGGAAAAATAGCACAGCTTGCTCGGATTTGATCATGGAGATTGGTCGAGCTTCGATCCATTTCATAAATTTGTCTATGGTGACAAGTAGGTGGGTGAAGCCCTCGGGTGCCTTTTTGAGTGGCCCAACTAGGTCGAGCCCCCAGACCATGAAGGGCCACTTGATGGGGATCATCTGGAGCGCCTGGGCCAGGAGGTGAATCTACCGAGCGTAATACTGACACCCTTCGTAGGTGCGTATAATTTGCTCGACGTCGGCTACTGTGCTGGGCCAGTAGAAGCCCTATCGGAATGTGTTTCCAACTAGTGTCCTTAGCATGGCATGGTGACCGCAGACCCTGGCATGGATGTCGCTCAGTAGAAGTCTTCCCTGTTCGCTGGGGATGTAGAGCTGTAGGATCCCGATGTGGCTTCGTTTGTAGAGTTCGCTTTCTATAAGAACGAAGGACTTGGCGCGACATGCGAGCCATTGGGCTTCCGTCTTGTCCACCGGTAGTGTGTCGCAGAGGAGGTACTTGAGGTAAAGCGTTCTCCAGTTGTTGAGAGGGTCGAGCTCTGCTGCTGGATCCTCTTCAAGTTCCATGACCTCAGCATCGGGAGGAGCAGTCGGCAGGTCGGCCCCTAGGGCTAGATTAGATGGGCCATCGTCAGTCCATTCTGACCCTCATAGCACACCGAGGGCTTGTGTTGATCGCTGGCGAAGACACCCATCGGCACTGGCTCTTAGCTGGATGCTGCTTTTGTGAGCGCGTCGGCTGCTTCATTGAGGTGCCTTGGGATGTGATTAAGTTTGAGGCCGTCGAATCTATCCTCCAACCATCGGACTTCTTGGCAGTATGCCACCATCTTGGTGTCATGGTAGCTCAACTCCTTCATGACCTGGTCGATGACCAGCTGGGAGTTGCCCCTGATGTCAATGCATCGGATGCCCAGCTCGATGGCGATTCGTAGGCCATTGATGAGCGCTTCGTATTCGGCGATATTGTTTGATGAGGGGAAATGGAGCCAAACCATGTACCTCATGCGGACCCTGAGGGGTGATACAAAGACTAGTCCCATGCCGGCGCCCTTTTTCATCAGCGATCCATTGAAGTACATCGTCTAGTACTCTTGATCGACGATTGTTGGTGGCATCTGGACCTCGGTCCACTCCGCGATGAAGTCAGCCAGCACCTGGGATTTGATCGCCGTTCGGGGGGCATAAGTAATGCCTTGATCCATTAGCTCGAGTGCCCACTTTGCGGTCCTTCCTGTGGCATCCTGGCTATGCATGACCTCACCGAGGGGGAACGACGTCACGACTGTCACGGGGTGTGACTCGAAGTAGTGGTATAGCTTCCTCTTGGTGATGAGGACGGTGTAGAGGAGTTTCTAGATTTGGGAGTAGCGGGTTTTGGAGTTGGATAGTACCTCACTGATGAAATATACAGGGCACTGTACCTTGAAGGCGTGCCCCTCTTCTTCCCGCTCTACTACTAAGGCAGCGCTGGCCACTTGCATGGTGGCTGCTATGTACAACAAGAGAGATTCTCCGTTGCTTGGAGGAACTAGGACCAGGGGTTTTGTTAGAAGTAGCTTGACCATGTCAAGCGCCTCCTGGGCCTCGAATGTCCACTTGAAGTGGTCGGCTTTCTTTAGAAGTCGATAAAGGGGGAGTCCTCATTTGCCGAGGCACAAAATGAATTGACTAAGGGCAGCGAGGCACCCTGTGATCCGTTGAACCCCCTTTATATTTTGGATCGGGCCCATCCTTGTGATGGCTGAGATTTTCTCTGGGTTAGCTTCGATGCCACGCTCGGAGACAATGAAGCCAAGCAGCATGCCCCTAGGAACCTCGAAAACACACTTTTCGGGATTGAGTTTGATGCTATTTGCCCAGAGTTTCTCAAAGGTTCGTTCAAGGTCAGCGATAAGGTGGTCAACCCGTTTGGACTTAACTACGATGTCATCGATGTAGGCCTCAACGGTTCGCTCGATGAGGTCCCTAAAGTAATTGAGCATATAGCAATGGTAAGTTGCCCCAGCGTTCTTCAGACCGAATGACATTGAAATATAATAGAATGATCCGAAGGGGGTGATAAAAGACGTTGTGAGCTTTTCGAACTCTTTCATCATGATCTGGTGGTAGCCAGAGTATGCGTCAAGGAAGCAGAGGGCTTCGCACCCTGAGGTAGAATCAACTATTTGGTCTATGCGTGGCAAAGGAAACGGGTCCTTTGGGCATGCCTTGTTGAGGCTTGTGTAGTCGACACACATCCTCCATTTCCCGCTCTTCTTTCGCATAAGAACATGATTTGCTAACCACTCTAGGTGGTGTACTTCCCCAATGAACCCAGTAGCCAATAGTTTTGCTATCTCTTCATCGATGGCCCTGTGCTTTTCCTCGTTGAAGCGGCGTAGGCGTTGCTTCACCGGCTTGGAACCTGGGTGGATTTTCAAGGTATGCTTGGTGACCTCCCTTGGGATGCCTGGCATATCCGAGGGTTTCCACACAAAGATATCTTTGTTATTATGGAGGAAGTCAACCAGTGTGCTTTCCTATTCAGAGGAGAGCACGGTTCCGATGCGGACCTTTTTGCCCTCGGAGCTGCTGGGGTCCACGAGGACCTCCTTGGACCCTTCTGCTGATTCGAATGACCCGGTTGATTTCTTGGCATCGGGTGTTTGTTCAGGAACCTCCTCCCTGAGGGTGGCGAGTTCCTTGGAGGCGACGACTGCGGTGGCGTGGACGCAGCATTTGACTTCGCACTTGTAAGCGCGCTGGAAGGAGGTGCCGACGGTGATGACCCCATGGGGACCTGGCATCTTTAGCTTGAGGTATGTATAGTTGGGGACGGCCATGAACTTCACGTAACATGGTCATCCTAGGATGGCGTGGAAAGTTTCAGGGAACCCTACCACGTCGAAGGTGAGGGTCTCAGTCCTGTAATTGGACTGATCCCCAAAAGTGATAGGCAGATTGATCTATCCCAGTGGTATAGCCTGTCTGCCAGGCACGACGCCATGGAAAGGCACTCGGATGGGGCGGAGGTTCGTTCAGTCGACGCCCATCTCATTGAGTGTCTTGGCGTACATAATGTTGAGGCCGCTGCCTCCGTCCATCAGTACTTTTATGAGTCACTTTGGGCCAACAATTGGATCGACAACAAGCGGGTACCTTCCTGGGTGTGGGATGGCATCCGGATGGTCGGTCTAGTCGAAGGTTATGGTGGATTCTTACCATCGAAGGAAGGCAGGCATGGCCGGTCCGGCCGTATAGACCTCGCGGCGCGTGACCTTTTGGTGGTGTTTGGAGTCATAGGCCACTGATCCTCCAAAGATCATGAGGGTATTGTTCGGCATTGGGAAGGCATCATCCTTCTCCTTAGCGTTGTCTATGGTGGGGGTAGGCTCCTTTCCCTGCTCCCCTTTGTTGCGGCCTCCGGACAAGTATTTGTGCATGAGGCCACAATCCTTGAATAGATGCTTGGCCGGGAAAGCATGGTTTGGACATGGCCCCTCAAGCATTTTTTCAAAGTGGTTTGGAGTGCCCTCTATGGGCTTCTGGCCACCCTTGCTATCGGCAGCGACCGCGAGCGAGTTGTCGTGCCGTTGCTTCTTATTCTTTCTTTTGGCGGGACGGTTGGAGACGCCTTCGTCGGCGCCCTCATCCCGCCTCACCTTGACGTCAGAACGGTCAAAGATGGCTCCGACCACCTCCTCTCCTAAGGCATGGCTGGTGGTGATGTCTAGGAGTTCCTTGGTGGTCCACGGGCCCCTGCGACCTAGCTTGTGAACCAAAGACTCGTAGGTTGTCCCGGATAGGAAGGCTCCTATGACGTCGGCGTCGGTGATGTTAGGGAGCTCATTGCACTACCGAGAGAAGCACCGGATGTACCCGTGGAGGGTTTCATCGGCCTTCTGGCGGTAGTTCTTGAGGTCCCATAGGTTTCCAGGGCACATGCCCTAGAAGTTCCCCATGAAGATCTCCATCAGATCCGCCCAACTTTGAATGGCGTTGGACGGTAGGTGCTCCAACCACGCTTGTGCCAAATTGGCCAAGAATAGCGGGAGATTGTGAATAATGAAATCATCATCACTCACACCACTAGCATGACAGGCAAGCCAATAGTCTTTGAGCCAAAGCCCGGGGTTTATTTCCTTAGAATATTTAGGGATATTGGTAGGTGGTCAGTACCTTGGTGGGAAGGCAGCGTTGAGGATATGTCGGTCGAAGGCCTGAGGGCCTGGTAGGCCGGGGCTCGAGCTCTAGTCCTCACCACTGTCGTAGCGTCTGCCATGTCGAGGATGATAGCTGTGGTGGGCTCCTTCCCTTGCATCACCGTGGGTGCGCCTACGGGCGTTGATGGTGCTGCGCACGTCACGGTCATGGCCGAGATGTTGATGTACCAGGACAATGGTATGCTATCTACCGCCTGGTGGTGTCTGGTGAATAGACGTGTCCTTGGTGGGGTGCACCAAGGGTGTGTGCTAGCTGGCATCGAGCTCGCATTGCTGAGACAATGAGCTTTCCGCCTACTGTGCCGCCGCATGATCGAGTAACGTGCAAATTTCTCGGTGGGCCCAGTGATCCTCGGATGTCGTGGCCTTTGGAAGACCGCGTAGCAAGGCCATCGTAGCGGTGATGTTTTGGCTTGCCTGAGCGAAGCAAGGGAGGGTCCCATCGTCGGTGAGGATCCTCTGGTGTACAGTGTGGGCCATGGCGCACGCGCCCCCACCATCTTCACGGCGTTCGATCTCGCGATTGATGTCCGCGTACTCCCGGACGAGCCCTTGTCCGGCCTCATCGATCTCCAGCTTCTGGGCTCTCAGCTGCTCCATCCTCAAGTGAGATGGGGTGGCTGCCTCCCCCATAGTCCTGTCGTCAGGGTTGCTTGTCGGGGTAGCCTCCTCCCTAGAGATGCTTTCGATGTGCCCCTCGGGGGTTTGCGCCATGAAGCATTCCCTAGAAGGGTGATGGCTCCCCCTGCTGGAGTCAGAGCTAGAGGACGATCCTGGCTCCTCCTTGAGGAGCTTGTGGAGAGTCTCCATATCATGTTCAATTGCCCCCACAAACTCACTGTCCATGGGTGGCTGGACCATGCGTAGTGCCAGAAGGTGGCTAGCGGTCGCCATAGCATTGCAGAGACCGAATGGAAATGCTGTCGGGGCACTTCGCATGTGGTGTTTTGAAGAGAGGGTGATGTAGCACGGGGCCTCCCTAGAAGACTAGGGTCCAAGGGAGATGCCAGGCTAGCCCTCAAGCCTCCGGTGGTTGAAGTTGATGGAAGGAAGAGACTAGACGGCCGTGTGGGCCAGCGCCAGCTCTCCTCCCAGTGTGACGATGAAATCTAGGTCACCGAAACACACGTGTGCGCCTGGGACCCAGCTGATTGCGTGGTTGGCCATCCGAGGCCTGATTTGGAATGCGCAAAGTCCCCTACCTAGCGCGCCAACTATCGGTGTTTCGAACAAGCACCGGCAAGTAAATTTATATTGATGCGTGTTAGGCCTGGATGTGCACTAAAGGACACAAGACTTATACTGGTTCGGGCTAAATGTCCCTACGTCCAGTCTATTGCTGCTCGTGTTATTAGCACCAAAAATGGTTCATAGTAGGGGGTACAAATGGTCGAGAGAGGGACTGGTCCCAAGTCTCTGATGGAAGGGTCGAAAGGATGTCAAGAGCCAGGTAGCAGCTTGACTGTGTGTGATGTGTGTTGTGTTGCCAAAAGTTGGTCCCCTTGTTGGAGGAAGCACCTCCCCTTTTATAGATGAGGGGGATGGTTTTACAAGTGAGAGGGAAAGGGTGCGTATGCTACTGAGCCTTGTTGTTCATGTCTACCCAGCCTTGTTGTCCATTTTGGCGGATACTAGATAATGGTAAGCGCCTACAATACTATCGATGCTACTATAGAATGTCAGGATGGCTACAGAGTACTGCTCCGTATAGGGTATGGACTCTGGTATAGTGGTTTTGACTTGTGAGCCTTGCCCAGCCTTGCTCCACACGCCTTCTGGCTCCTATGAACCCCTGTCGGAGGGATGTGGGGTCAGACTCTGAAGTAGCGCTGTGGGCAAGGCCTTCCGATCGGAGAGGGCGTCCGGGGGCTGAAGCGAGTGCTCGAATCTAGTGGGCCCAAGGGATCATGAAGCGGGTGCCACTCCCTTGAGACCATAGTGCGGCGACAGCACATCCGTCATTGTGGAAGGCGCGAGCCCTTTCCTAGACCGTAGTGGTTGTCGTATGTCTATGTCGGGTTCTATGTCTGAGGACTAAAGGTGGCACCTACAACTCTATAGGGCGAAGAGCATGCGCCCACAACACTATTTAGGCTCTGCCACGCCTTGAAGGGTGTAAAGCACCCATCCTATCATTCCCTGGCAGTACTTTTCCTACCGGGGCGCAGGGTATGGTCCTCGAAGCCATGGTTGACCCGAACGTCTTGTCCTACCCTGTACCTATCATCATGAGGGAGCGGGAAGAGGTCGTCAGGTGAGACGGTACTAGTCCTTGGACATTGGGCAAGGCAAGGTCCATCCTCAGACGTCGGGCAAGGCAGAGTCTAGCCCTTGGCTCTCAAGCGAGGTGGAACTGGCCCACGGGCATTGGGCAAGGCGGAGTCTAGCCCTTAGCCCTTGGGAGAGACCAAGCCTAGCCCTCGGGGGTCAGGCGAGGTGGAGTCTTGTCCTTAGCCCTCAGGTGAGGCGGAGCCTAGCCCACGGATGTTGGGCGAGGCGGAGCCAACCCACGGGCATCGAGCGAGGCAGAACCAAACCCCTGTCATTCGGGCAAGAAACGCAGTGGCGCCCTTGTCTGTCTGGGAGTTTTTAACATTCGATGGTTATTAGTTCTGCCTCCTAGGGTACCCTGATATTAGGTCCCCGACACTCTGGATGTGCTTTTTCTATCAACTTTGCAACCGGCATAGTCCGAATCGGAATAGCCAACTAATTCAAATATAGCTCCTTTGGGATACCAAAGGCCAATGCTTGGTGTGTGCTTAAGATACATAAGGATTCTTTTAATGACAATCAAATGAGTTTTCTTAGGATTAGCTTGAAATCTAGCACACATACACACACTAAACATGATGTCGGGCCTAGATGCGGTTAAATATAACAAGCTACCAATCATAGAGCGGTAGAGAGTTTGATCAACCGTGTTACCTCCCTCATCTAGGTCAAGATGTCCATTAATTAGCATTGGTGTCTTGATTGGCTTACATTCATCCATCTTGAATCTCTTGAGAAGATCATTTGTATATTTCTCTTATGAGATGAAAATCCCTTCTCTCATTTGTTTGACTTGAAAACCAAGAAAGAATGTAAGCTCTTCAATCATTGACATCTCGAACTCCTTCGACATCAATTCACCAAACTCTTCACAAGAATCTTCATTTGATGATCCAAAGATGATATCATCAACATACACTTGACAAATGAAGATATGTCCATCAAGCTTCTTGGTGAATAGTGTGGTGTCTACCTTCCCAATGGTGAAGCCTTTCTCAATGAGGAAGTCCCAAAGACACTCATACCAAGCTCTTGGGGCTTTTTAAGCCCATATAGCACCTTGGACAACCTATAAACATGATTAGGATATCTAGGGTCTTTAAACCCAGGAGGTTGATCAATATAGACTAGTTCATTAATTAAGCCATTTAAAAATGCACTTTTCATATCCATTTGATATAGTTTCATTTCATGATGTGATGCATATGCAAGGAGGATACGAATGGCTTCTAGTCTTGCAACCGGTGTAAAGGTCTTTCCAAAATCCAAACCTTCAACTTGAGAGAACCCCTTTGCAACTAGTCTTGCCTTGTTTCTCACAATAATGCCTTGATCATCTTGCTTGTTGCGGAACACCCACTTTGTTCCAATGACTCTTGCACCTTATGGTCGCTCTTCAAGAGTCTAAACTTCATTACGGGTGAAGTTATTTAACTCTTCATGCATGGCATTTATCCAATCTAGATCTTGAAGAGCTTCCTCTACCTTAGTAGGCTCAAAGCAGAGACAAAAGAGTGATATTCAATAAATGAAGCAAGTTTTTGTGAGCGAGTCATTACTCCCTTTGATGGACTCCCTATGATGAGATCTTGTGAATGAGCTTGAAGTAGAGGTGAATTTCTTCTATCAACCACTTGAGGGGGAGGTTGTGGAGCATCAACATCTTGTGCTTGTACCACCATTTGCTCATGGGAGACATGAGTGTCTTCATTTTCTACTCTCCCATCTTTTTCACCATCTTGTGGCACACTTGATGAAGAAGGTGGATTGATCACTTGTACATCATCTTCATCATCATTAGGCTTGATGTCTCCAATCAGAATATTCTTCATGGCCTCCCTCAATGGTTCATCACCTACATCATCAAGATTCTCATGTGCTCCTTGGGAGCCGTTAGATTCATCAAATTCCACAACATATGTTTCTTCAACCAAGCCAGTGGCATGATTAAATACTCTATATGCTTTGGACTTTGATGAGTAATCAACAAGAAAACCAATATCACAACATCTTTGAAACTTCCCTAGGTGTTGCCGCTTCTTGTAGATGTTGCATTTGCAACCAAACACCCTAAAGAAGGAGACGTCCGGCTTCTTCCCATTAAGCAACTCATAAGGTGTCTTGCCAAGAAACTTTTGAAGGAATAGACGGTTGGATGCATAGCAAGCGGTGTTGATAGCTTCCGCCCATAGAGCTTCGGGAGTGTTGTACTCATCAAGCATTGTTCTTGCAAGACTGATCAATGTCCAGTTCTTTCTCTCAACTACACCATTTTGTTGAGGAGTATATGTAGCAGAGACCTCATGCTTGATCCCAACTTCATCACAATAGGCTTCTATATTTGTGTTGTCAAATTCTTTACCATTGTCACTTTTAATCTTCTTGAGCTTCACTTCAAATTCATTTTGTGCTCTCTTGGCAAATTTCTTGAAGCAAGATGCAACTTCGAATTTGTTATGAAGGAAGAATACCCATGTGTATCTTGATTAGTCATCAACAATCACAAGACAATAAAGATTTCCTCCCAAACTCTTGTATGTTGTTGGTCCAAATAAGTCCATGTGAAGGAGTTCTAGCACTCTTGTGGTTGACACGAAAGCTTTTGTTGGATGAGTATTTGTAACTTGCTTGCTGGCTTGACATGCACTACAAAGCTTGTCCTTCTCAAACTTCACATCCTTTAACCCTCTCACCAAATCATTCTTCATTAGCTTTTTGAGTGAGCTCATCCCAACATGAGCAAGTCTTCTATGCCATAGCCACCTAAGTGTTGTTTTGGTGAATAGGCAAGTCTTCAAATTAGCATCTTTGGAGGTGAAGTCCAATAGATATAGGTTGTTGTATCTAAATCCTTTGAATATCACTTGATCATCATCCTTCTTAGATACAACAACTTCCTTCTCGATAAACAAACATTAGAAGCCTAGATCACACAATTGTCCAACGGATAGCAAGTTGAAGCTCAATGAAGCAACATATAGCACATTTGAGATAGAATGATTATTTGATATTGCCACTTTGCTCAATCCTTTAACCTTGCCCTTTGAATTATCTCCAAATGTGATTCTTTCTTATCCATCTACTTCTTCATCTAGTGAGGTGAACATACGAGGATCACTGGTCATATATTGTGTGCAACCACTATCAATAACCCAATGACTTTCACCGGTCTTGTAGTTCACCTACACACAAGAGATCAAGCTTTAAGAACCCAAACTTGTTGAGGGCCTTTCACCTTCTCAACAAGTGACTTTGCTACCCAAATTTTCTTAGGCCTATTCTTGTTGGGAGGTCCTAAGAACATGACTTTCATCTTTCCACTAGAATCCTTTCTAAGCATGTAATGAGCATTGAAGGCAAAAGGTCTAGCATGCTTGGGCAAGGGTTGTGGTGGTGGAGTTTGGCACTCATGGGCAAAGTGTCCTTCTTGTCCACACTCAAAATATCTCTTTGGCTTTGGCTTTGACTTGTGTTGTTGTTGAGCTTGAGCCTTTTTCTCTTGGTTTATCAAGTACCCAATGCCACTTCTATCCATCTTCATGATGGTGTTCATTAGTAGCTCACTTTGAAGATGCTTGCCTCTTGTGAACTTGCTCAATCCAATCTTGAGATGCTCTTTCTCTAATTTGAGTTTCTTGTTCTCTTCCTTGAGTGCATCATTATTTTTCTCTTCCTTGAGCTTCTTGTTCTCTTCTTTGAGCTTCTCATTTTCAAGAATTAAATCACTATCATGATCAAGAGTTTCTAGCACAATAGTGTTGTGGCTTTTGATCTCTTCAAGATCTTTCTTGAGCTTGACAAACTCATCATAATCTTCAATCCCAACCACTTGCTTGTCCTTGCTACTAGAACTTTGCTCAATGCTCTCAATGATCAAATCATCACATGATGTAGCTATATCAATCTTAACAACATTGTTAATAGCATCATGTGGCTCATTGGATAAATATTCTTGAGCAATGATAGGATTATCATGATTAATCTTAAGAGTAGTATATTCTTCTTTTAGCATGTTGTGGCTAGTGACGAGCTCATTGTGTATCCTCTCAACTTTATCATGTTTATCTTTAAGCCCTTTCTTAGAAGATTTGAGCTCCTTGAGTTTGGATGATATAGCATCATTTGCTTCTCTAAGCTCAACACTAGCCTTTTCGGCTACATCACATTTAGCTAAAAGAGAATCATTCTTAGCTTCTAGTTTTTCATTCTTAGCTCTACTCTTTCTAATGATCTTAGCGTATTGATTTAGCAATTTAACAAGATCATCATAAGAAGGTGATTCATATTCATCATCATCACTATCGCTATCATCATTGCTAGCATGTTCATCAGCACTACTATCATCATTTGATACCTTGCGATCACCCTTGGCCATAAGGCATAGGTGTGTAGAGGATGATGGCGATGGTGGCAGTGAAGATGATGAAGAGTCAATAACAATGGCGGCCACCTTCTCGTTGTCACTATCATCATTGGATGAGCCACTAGATGAATCAATGTCCGTGAGCCAATCACCGACGATGTATGCCTTTCCACTTTTCTTCTTCTTGTGGAAGTCCTTCTTGCCATCTCTCTTATTGTATGACTTGTTTTTCTTCTTCTCATCTTCTTCTTCATTGCTTGAGTCATCTTTCTTGCCCTTGTACTTGTTCTTGAACTTGTCTTTCTTGGGCTTGGTGCATTGGTGTGCTAGATGACCAAGTTCTCCATAATTGTAGCAATCCATCTCGGAGATTGGCTTCCTTCTAGAGCTAGTGAAGAACTTCTTCTTGCCATCAAACTTGATGCCACTCTTGTTGAGCTTCTTTAGCATCTTGGTGGTTCTTCTTACCATGAGAGCAAGACTTGCATCATCAATTTCATCATCACTTAAGCTCTCATACTCAAGCCTTGCTTTGCCCTTTTCTTGGCTAGCTTTGAATGCTAAGTCTTTTTCTTTCTTCTTAGTAGAGGATGAGCCATCTTGTGGTGTGATGTGCATGTACATATCATGAGCATTGATCTTTTCCAAGATTTGTGTTGGTGTAGCGGTGAAAAGATCACCTTGATGAAGTACGGTCACAATATGCCCATATTTATCAATGGGGAGGACACTCAAGATTTTCTTACAACATCGGATGGTTGCATTTGAGTGAGTCCAAGCCCATTGACTTCCTCTACAAGAATATTCAAACATGAGTACATCTCATTAGCACATTCTTTAGGAAGCATCTCAAAAGAGTTAAACTTTTTCATGACAAGATGATAGTGTTCCTCACACTCACTCTTTGTTCCCTCATGGAGCGCACAAACGTCCGACCATAGTGCGTGGGCGTCCTTGTGGTTTCTCACCCGGTTAAACACATATTTGCAAAGGCCTCTAAAGATGGTGTTTTGAGCCTTTACATTCCATTTCTCATAATTCACCTCATTGCCTTGTAGGTGTGTAGCATCCTGAGGTTTTGGGAAGCCTTGTGAGGTGGCTCTAAGTATTCCAACATCTAGAGCTTCTAAATATGCCTCCATGCGGATTTTCCAATAAGGAAAATCATCCCCCTCAAAGATAGGAGGAGGTCCATCCCCATGAGACATCTTTCACTAGGTGGTTAAGCCTAAATACGTGAGCACAAGGCTCTGATACCAATTGAAAAGATTAAGATGCCCAAGAGGGGGGGGGGGGTGAATTGGGCTAATTCTAAATTTCTTTGCAATAATTAAGTCCTATGGTTAGCCCAATTAACCCCTTATGCCTAGAAAGTGTTTCTATTGATCTACCACACAAAAGTTTAGCAACCTATGTTCCAATCCTACTCTAGCATGGTAATTCTAAGAATGTAAATGACAAGAATTGAATTGCTCAAAGTAAATGTTCAAAGTAAAGAGAGAAGGAGGAACACAGCGATGTTTTGCAAAGGTGTCGGAGAGTCGCCACTCCCCACCCGTCCTTGTTGGAGCACCCACGCAAGGGTGTAGCTCCCCCTTGATCCGCGCAAGGATCAAGTGCTCTCTAAGGGTTGATTCTTCGACACTCCATCGTGGTGAATCACCTACAACCACTCACAACTTGAGTTAGGTCATCCACAAGCTCCGCCGGATGATCACCAAACTTCCAATCACCACCAAGCCATCTAGGTGATGGCGATCACCAAGAGTAACAAGCACGAACTCTCACTTGACCATGACAAGCCTAATGAGAAGGGTGGATGCACACTTTGCTACTCTTGCTTTCACTAATGAGGGCTCTCTTTGGGATTCTCAAATCTCAATCACCTCACTAGGACCTTGCTCTTCTTGGCACTCTCAAAGGTGTTTCTCAGTTGTTGGAATGAGCAAAACTACCCCCTCACACGAATGGAGGAAGTATTTATAACCTTGGTTGAAAAACGAACTATTATGTGCCTCTGTGGGGTGATCGGACGCTCCGGTCATGTTGATCGGACGCTTCGATCAGTTCTCCCCGATCTCCAGTGTTTAAGTTGTGACCAGACGCTGGACAGCGTCCGGTCAGACTGATCGGACGCATCCGGTCACGATTTTCCCTCTCTGGAACCTTACTATAGTCGACCGGACACTGGCACCCAGTGTCCGGTCACTCACCTCTCAGTGTCTGGTCGTGTCCAGATAATTTCACCTTGTTCAAATGAACTGACCGGACTCTACGCCAGCGTCCGGTCACTCCGGAACCAGCATCCGGTCAGCATTTGACCCTCCATTCACTTCCAACTCTCGATCATACGTGAATGAAGTTTGCTCTAATGGATCTAAGGGCTTTTTAGGAGCTACCTAGTGCTAGATTTAGCAAGTATGCACCACACCTAACTCACTAGACTCACCTAGGTCAAGCTACCCATCCATACCCCCTTAATAGTACGGCCAAACGAAAAACAAAGTCCTAAACTACTCTAAGTGTCTCCTCAACACCAAACGACACTTAGAACTAGTCCATCCTTAACCTTGTCGTCCATCCTTTGAAAACCGAAATGATTTCCATCATAGGGGCATGACCACCAAGATAGCCTAATCGATCTCCATTACCGTGACCTAACTTAATTGCTTCTGCAAAACACATGTTAGTCAAAGTAATCACGTATTGTCATTAATCACTAAAACCCAACTAGGGGCCTAGATGCTTTCAAATAGGACCGCCTCTGTTAATGCCTATTAACTGAGGTGCTTGAACTAACAAAACCGCCTAAAAAATCTCTTAATCGAGGCGGGCTTCATCCAAACATGCCTCCGTTTTTGGAGGTGGGCCTCCTAAATGGCCCGCCTCGGGGAAAAAGGCCCAAAGCTCAGCTAGCCCATTAGCTTAGCCAAGTATATTAGGAGCACTTAGGTTTTTCGGTTGCACTTCTCTTTCCCCCTCCCCGTAGTTGTTGTTTGTGGTCACTGACGATCGAATCCGACCATCAAATAATGTCCAAAACAGGAGAATTCAATAAACTTTTGACACATATGCATATACTATTGACCTAGTTCTACTTGTATTGGAGAAAACATATTTAGCAGGACTCATATTCGAACAAGTGGAAAACCAAGCAAAAAGGCGCAAAGCAGCAAGCGTAAAGCAGATCATACACCAAGGAATCAAGCGAAGGCCCATCCAACTACCAAATTCGGGCTGGGCACCGACGTAGAAGAGGTCTAGGCCTAGCCAAGGGCCCATAGGACCAAGGCAGTGGTGAGCAGGGCCAGCTAGGGTGCGGCCACACCCTAGGTGCACCCGCACCCCCCCACCGCCTCTCAGGCCCATGCTCCTCCAGCGGTTGCATGCTTCCATTCATAGGCAGTTTTGGCCGGTTTCCTAATTTATTAGCGCCAAACCGACCATGCTTCACTATATAAGAAGAGGAAGAGCTCACCATTCAAACACACACTATTTGGAGCTACACACCTCACCCCTCTCTACTTGTACTCTCTTAGTTTTAGTAGTAGAATTTTAGCTAGCAAAGCTATCAAGGAGGCCTTGGCTCCTTGGAAGAGTGACATCTTGGTATGAATAATACTATGAAGAGTTCTTCCATAGTCATGCTCTCATATCATTTATATAGTAGTGCATATGAACTAGAGTATAGTTGTCTTGTTATAATCATGATATATGCATTAGCATATAGTTTGTGTGTTATGATCTTAACATGTTTAACTTCATGCTTAATCATTCATATGGTATGTATGAGTAGAAGTAGAGCTAGGGTTGAGGTGACGGTTCATCGTTCCTTTGGGTTTGCCCATATTCTTCCTTGTCGATCCGTAGGGTTAGAGTCCTAGGGGATATGGATAGTTTCATTGTACACGGGCGTAATGCTCGGGTGTACGGGAACCTTCAGATATGACGGTGCCCCCCGGTTGAGGGGTAGGCGGCAGGTGGTGACAGCCCTGTCCATCCCTTGTAATCCCCCACGTTCAGGTATAGTGTAGGAGTTTTAAAGTCTCTCACGCTTGCTAGCAGACCAGTACTCGGAGATCTCCCCATTCATCTTAAAATTAGTTCTAACTCTAATCATATAACTTGTATGATCGTTAGCTATTCTTTGCACAGCTATATTAGAGCATGCCAGCTCCATGTAGGAATATTTATTATTTTTTGTTTTCTCCTTTATCCTTGAGGTTGGCCCAGATATGTGTCCACTATCCATAAAATACCATTTTTACCCCTGTCAAGAACTACTGGTTTACTAATGCAAGTATATAATCTTGTTCATGCTCATGCTAGACTCTTATACCTTGCTCTCCATTGGGAAAATATAAATAACAATACCATGAATACTTTCGGGTGAAATGCTACAATGATAGATCCGTGCGCTTGAGGATATTTTCTGTAATCATTAAGAACTATCGTAGTTGGTGTTTCTTGGCGGCGTTGCTAAGGTTAACTTAATCTTAGTGATGGCGCTGAGAAATACCAACAGACATTTCTGGCGCCGTTGTCGGTAATGGACTTAAAACCTCCACACTTG